>NW_027512693.1:0-205000 GCF_048772815.1 Callospermophilus lateralis
GTTCAAAAAAGTTATATTATTAATTCACAGTATGGTCTATTCGTGGTTTTTCTCTATTTTCATAGAAACAGGGTACACCTATTTGCACCCCAGATTCTAATTTTACATCTTCAATATATTGCTCCCAGAAATGGTGAAAGAAATACTCATGTCACCTCATTATCACAGTAATATTCTGGACAAAAAATGGAAAGGTCACACTTATGATTTTACCAAAGCCTAAATGGAAAGTGAACATGGATTTCTAAAAACATCCATGTCCAGGTTGCCTAATGCTGTCAATTGTCACTCCTATTGGTGACTACATATTTGTTTTTTCCTAATTTATATATTGAAACTCAACCCTGTTGAAAATGTCTAATTCTATCCCTCACTTTATACTTTGCCTGATTTCGTAATGTTTCCATTGATATCTGCTTTTCTACATATTTTCCCCAGTTCAACATAGTGTCTGACTCTTCATATGTGCTGACATTTACATTCACTCTATAACCAAAAGTCTATTGCTAAAGAACTTTTGGTCCAAATCCTATACTCACTCGTCTTCCTAAACCTACCCACTATCTTCCTAATCCTACTGAATATCCCTTTTTGACTGGATGTTCTCTTCTAAATTCAATCATCCAATGTACAAGGTCCTATGCCATTGTATATCAAATTATCTGAGACATCTTTGCAGAACATAATTCAAAGCTAAGTATCCCAATCAAGGGCAAAACCCTTCTGGGCTTCAAAGCATACCTAGATTTCTTTTTTCATACTTATATTTCACCTCTATATTCTTGTAAATATTGCAGGTTCCCAATCCCATTATTCATCGCACAGAATCATTCATCACCAAATCAAACCTGTTTTTAACCCCAAGTATACACTGTTCCCTCAATCATTTTACAGAAGAGCAGGGACAGAGGGGTTCTTAAAATACAGGAAAGTTGGGGATCTTCCACCAGATGAGAACCTCAAATGTCCATGCACAAATGATACCTGGAGAAGTTGTAGGCAGGTATGAAGCACCTGAGAGAGCAAAAGTCAACTTCCATGGCAAACAACCTTGTCAGGATGAAGGGATGTGTCTGAATCTGCCTCTCTCTTCTTATTGTAGACAAGGTGGAACAATCCAGGCCTGAGTGGAGAGCTGTTCCCGGGTGCCAATGGTTGATATACATTCTACCTTATGAAAGTGTCACAGGAAGTAGGGGAAACCTCCATCTTATGTAACCCTTGGAAGCAACTGTTAGGACAAAGTGGTTGCCAAGGCAGTGACCTCATTCAGTTCCAAAGAATGTGACATACCTCATTTCCTTGGTGATGGAACTCTCTGAACTTGGTATCCAAGAAGCCAGGCACACAGAGGCAGTCCCAGTCCGAGGCCCAGTGGGCTCACTTGTTTGGATTTACCAAGGACAGAGTCAGTTTTCTTGGTACCTAATGATGTGAGGATGGCCAAATGCCAGGAGAGCTCTGAAGATGGACCTTTCCTGAGGAAACAGGTAGTGGCTAACCACTTTTTCCTGACATCTTCACAGAGTTGGTCAAGGAAACAAGATCTGAGAGAAGACAGGCCATTTCGGGGGAACATAGTATGGCCCACCAGTCAGAGGACACTCCGGATTCTCACAGACCTACTTGGGGGAAGGAGGTGCCTTTGTGGGAGTGGGTGTGGGTTTGTTGTTTTGTTTCATGTTCTGAGAATAGATCGAAAAGGCGGTTTGTTTGGTTTGGAGCAGACAGTTTCTAGTAAGTCGTTTGACAAGGCGAGTGTTTCTGTTTATGTGTATCCCACTGTGTCCGTTGTTGTAGACATTAGAAAAGAGAATGCATTAATGGATGTGTCCTGTCTAGTATAAATCTTCCCTATAATTCATCCTGCCCAATATATGAATGGACTGCAGCTTGTCTTATCGATGTGCAACACCTGCTATCTTTCTAAGTTGTTGTTTTCTTCCTGAATTCTGGCCACTCTCCAGAATGGGCTCAGGGATTTGTGTCCAAAATATGTACCACCTCCAAGCTCTGTGACATGGCCAGGTAAAGGATAGTTGAAGAGAATGGCGAGCATCTCAGAAAACTCAGATATCAGTGTGACCAGGAAAGTTTTAGTGCAGAAACACTGCTTTGGGCTTTTTGCTTACTTATTGTTGTGTTGCACTGAATGTCAGGAAGGTCTTTGCCTCAGGCCACCCCTTTGTGAAGCCTGAAGAAAACAGTTTTCAAATGGAAATGAATGGGCCTCACCTGTGGTTCTTTGCTTAATTGCTTTGGAAAGGGATGTGTCTTTATCAGCCTCTTGGTCCTGTGTGTGGCTGTGACTTAGATTCTCAGCACCTGATGGATCTCAAGAATGATCCCATGTGAGCTTCCAAAACCAAAATGGCAAAAAATATCATTCATTGTGGATGAAGACTCTTGCCTTCCTCTGTTAGGTTCCTGCACTCCAACAAATATGAATAGGGATTCTGTGAGTCAAATGAGTTCTTCAAAGCCCTGCAGAGGTGCTTGTGTTTTCGCATGACTCTAAATCACCTAAAGAATCGATACCTAAAATCAGTAGCCCTCAAATTGGAGAAACATAGAAGTATTAACGGCAGGCTTATTTGTTCACTCCTGGTTCACAGCAACGGTGTCCAGGCTACCCTGACTTTAGGCAAATGAGGGGCAAACGAGCTGATTTTGGACACTGTCTTGGGCTGCACCCCTCATGGAAACCTCCAGCCAGAGTTTAAGATGATTGACTATATGGAATAAGGTGAGGGCCATGTGGGAGTGTTTTGGTTTTAATGTGGGTCATTTGTGTGGCATTGGAAAAAATGACTGGTTCCACGTGGGCTTGAACTCTGGTGTGATTCCCCTTAAACACTGGGTTTTGGAACTGAACTCAGAGAAGCATTGCTCTGAATTTTGTTGGGATTTTAAGAGGCCACGCATGAAAGTCGCTCTTGGAACCTGAGACCTAGGCCCCGGGTAGATTTCCACAGAGGCCTGGGAATCTCAGCAAGGATATCACAGGATTTTATTCTTAAAGAAATGGCAGCCATAGTTGAGAGTCAAAACACACATGCACCTCACATTGTAGACCTCAATGGGCCTGGCCTAATGTGACCTTTTGTCCATTCTTTGGGAAGCCTTGCCTGTGAGATTTCTCCAGAGATTTCATTGAAATGAGCTTCCTCACCATTTAATCTTTGCTGAATGAATTGAAACCCACAGTGCCTCCAACTTCATGCTTGAAAAATGGCTAGATAAATACCATGAAATTTTTGAAATTCCTATGACCAGGTGGCACTGGAGAAACATTGGATGTCCTATTGCTGATCATGAGTATACCAGACAGTGCCTTGATTTACTGAGTTTCATGAAAATGGTGTAGAACAGAGATGCCAGTAAGTTGGAGCCTGCTGAGTAGTGGGTCTAGAGCAGTGCTGGGGAGGTGTTTGATAAAACATCCGTGGTAGGGCCATGTGGATCTACCATTGGATTCCAAATGGCTTGTAACTGACATGGTGCTGCCAGCAGACCCTTATATGTAAAGGCATCTTGTTATATGGAGAGTTTTAAGAGGAAAATTAAGAATCAGGTTGATATGGACAAGGGGGCAATGGGGCAAGCTGTGCGAGATAGAAGCCTAGTTGGTGCATTCTCTTGCAGACCCTGACCCACCACACGTGACAGAACTCTCTCCAGCACTGTGTCCCAGTTTAGCTGCTAGTATTTCGTGAAACAAATACCAAACTCACAGTGCAGCAGCCTAAAAACCACAAAAAGTGGAGGAGGACCAAATGGCTTCACAGTCCACATGGGGAGACGGGGAGACACTTAGTCCCCAGTGGCCTCAGTTTACCTATAAAGAGAGGATTCAGCACTGCTTCATCTTGTTCATTGGAAAATAAGAAACCATGTCCTCCAGGTCACATAGATGCAGACCCAGCTTTGATGGTCTCACTACAAAGGAAGCCAAATCTCATGAAAACAACATATATTTCAAGTGCGAAAGCTCAGAGGCAGTTTCTCAAAAAGTTTTTAGGCCAGCAGAGTTACATGTTTGTGGAGTGTTTACCCTGTCCCTTACTTTTGGAAACTCCTCTACCACCTCCAAGGTTGTGAACTCCTGAGCATTTTCCATTCCAGATATGTATTCACTGATTGTGTAACTCTTCTCCTCTAATTGTGTCTTACTTGGGGTGAAGGTAATGTCAAGGCATTGTTTTGGATGAGAGCGGGAGGATATGTGTGCAGCATATATTTACATACACATTGGATTCTTTTTCCAATTTTTCATTCGAAGTACTGAATCCCTGACACTAACCCATACCTAGTAGACTCAGACTATTCATCCTAATATAATGGGGAAAATTAACCCAACACAATAGAAATACAAGCACTTCAGAGGAGACATGTTCTATAGTTGGACTTGACATTTGCATTATATAAGGTAGGAGTTATACATCTAGTCAAATTTTAATTGAAATATTCTCCATGTGTTTTTAAACTTAACAAATATGTGAATACTTGTTTCCAATTTCTGTAGCCTATTCACACATGTATATTTATATGCATATATAGAATCCTACCAGGTATCACACGTACATTTTTGTAAGGTGGATGTCTTGGCAGATACAAATTGTGAGAAGTGTTCACTCCTCCTAAATGCTGTTGGAAATGAAAATTCAACCTATAAGAGAGCGTCCTAGAAGAACAACATTATACATAAACTCATGTTCAGTAACATAAATATTTTTGCATCTGTGGATGATATATATTGACTGATGAATTTCGATTGGCATTTATATTGGTACTTTTTAATGTCTGTGAGTGTTGTGTGTGTGTGTGTGTGTGTGTGTGTGTGTATAAATATAGATATAGATATACTCTCCAAAGTTTTCAAAATATGAAATATATGTGTCTAGTACACACTCTATAAATTCATTCATGTTCATATATGTTGATTTATAATCCGCTTTTCAGAACATTATAATCAGAAATATTCATCCACCTGAAATACATATTTGTTTCCTAGTACTGACTACTAACTTCAGTGAAGGGTGCATACAAATCCTAATTATTCTACAGTATCTGACCCAGTCTAACATCAATGCAAGTAGACTCCTATGGGACATGATATGTAATTTGTCATTCATTTGTATTCGACACTGGTACATTATTGTTTCTTCAGTTTTTGCACATCATAGGATATACATTTCATCCACAAGTTCACAAATTAATAGGCATTTGTTTCAACATTAATCACTTCTTGCTTCAGAACACATGTATTGTCAGGGTTTCTTGACTTGTCTTTTCATGAGACTTCTTTCCAAACACATTATTTTGAATTTCCATAATCATTTTGAAGCAAAACTCACACACTCTTCATGATAAACCAAAACACTAATATTTCCATTAGATATATAACTGGTTGGAATGAATGATTGTATATCAATATACAATTTCCTTTTATTTTTCAGATATCAGTTCAATTCATTATTTAAAGTTCAAAAAAGTTATATTATTTATTCACAGTATGGTCTATTTGTGGTTTTTCTCTATGTTCATAGAAACAGGGTACACCTATTTGCACCCCCGATTCTAATTTTACATCTTCAATATATTGCTCCCAGAAATGGTGAAAGAAATACTCATGTCACCTCATTATCACAGTAATATTCTGGACAAAAAATGGAAAGGTCACACTTATGATTGTACCAAAGCCTAAATGGAAAGTGAACATGGATTTCTAAAAACATCCATGTCCAGGTTTCCTAATGCTGTCAATTGTCACTCCTATTGGTGACTACATATTTGTTTTTTCCTAATTTATATATTGAAACTCAACCCTGTTGAAAATGTCTAATTCTATCCCTCACTTTATACTTTGCCTGATTTCGTAATGTTTCCATTGATATCTGCTTTTCTACATATTTTCCCCAGTTCAACATAGTGTCTGACTCTTCATATGTGCTGACATTTACATTCACTCTATAACCAAAAGTCTATTGCTAAAGAACTTTTGGTCCAAATCCTATACTCACTCGTCTTCCTAAACCTACCGACTATCTTCCTAATCCTACTGAATATCCCTTTTTGACTGGATGTTCTCTTCTAAATTCAATCATCCAATGTACAAGGTCCTATGCCATTGTATATCAAATTATCTGAGATACCTTGCAGAACATAATTCAAAGCTAAGTATCCCAATCAAGGGCAAAACCCTTCTGGGCTTCAAAGCATACCTAGATTTCTTTTTTCATACTTATATTTCACCTCTATATTCTTGTAAATATTGCAGGTTCCCAATCCCATTATTCATCGCACAGAATCATTCGTCACCAAATCAAACCTGTTTTTAACCCCAAGTATACACTGTTCCCTCAATCATTTTACAGAAGAGCAGGGACAGAGGGGTTCTTACAATACAGGAAAGTTGGGGATCTTCCACCAGATGAGAACCTCAAATGTCCATGCACAAATGATACCTGGAGAAGTTGTAGGCAGGTATGAAGCACCTGAGAGAGCAAAAGTCAACTTCCATGGCAAACAACCTGGTCAGGATGAAGGGATGTGTCTGAATCTGCCTCTCTCTTCTTATTGTAGACAAGGTGGAACAATCCAGGCCTGAGTGGAGAGCTGTTCCCGGGTGCCAATGGTTGATATACATTCTACCTTATGAAAGTGTCACAGGAAGTAGGGGAAACCTCCATCTTATGTAACCCTTGGAAGCAACTGTTAGGACAAAGTGGTTGCCAAGGCAGTGACCTCATTCAGTTCCAAAGAATGTGACATACCTCATTTCCTTGGTGATGGAACTCTCTGAACTTGGTATCCAAGAAGCCAGGCACCCAGAGGCAGTCCCAGTCCCAGGCCCAGTGGGTTCACTTGTTTGGATTTACCAAGGACAGAGTCAGTTTTCTTGGTACCTAATGATGTGAGGATGGCCAAATGCCAGGAGAGCTCTGAAGATGGACCTTTCCTGAGAAAACAGGTAGTGGCTAACCACTTTTTCCTGACATCTTCACAGAGTTGGTCAAGGAAATAAGATCTGAGAGAAGACAGGCCATTTCGGGGGAACATAGTATGGCCCACCAGTCAGAGGACACTCCGGATAGCCACAGACCTACTTGGGGGAAGGAGGTGCCTTTGTGGGAGTGGGTGTGGGTTTGTTGTATTGTCTCATGTTCTGAGAATAGATCGAAAAGGCGGTTTGTTTGGTTTGGAGTGGACAGTTTCTAGTAAGTCATTTGACACGGCGAGTGTTTCTGTTTCTGTGTATCCCACTGTGTCCGTTGTTGTAGACATTAGAAAAGAGAATGCATTAATGGATGTGTCCTGTCTAGTATAAATCTTCCCTATAATTCATCCTGCCCAATATATGAATGAACTGCAGCTTGTCTTATCGATGTGCAACACCTGTTATCTTTCTAAGTTGTTGTTTTCTTCCTGAATTCTGGCCACTCTCCAGAATAGGCTCATGGATTTGTGTCCAAAATATGTACCACCTCCAAGCTCTGTGACATGGCCATGTAAAGGATAGTTGAAGAGAATGGCGAGCATCTCAGAAAACTCAGAAATCAGTGTGACCAGGAAAGTCTCAGTGCAGAAACACTGCTTTGGGCTTTTTGCTTACTTATTGCTGTGTTGCACTGAATGTCAGGAAGGTCTTTGCCTCAGGCCACCCCTTTGTGAAGCCTGAAGAAAACAGTTTTCAAATGGAAATGAATGGGCCTCACCTGTGGCTCTTAGCTTAATTGCTTTGGAAAGGGATGTGTCTTTATCAGTCTCTTGGACCTGTGTGTGGCTGTAGCTTAGATTGTCAGCACCTGATGGATCTTAAGAATGATCCCATGTGAGCTTCCAAAACCACAATGGCAAAAAATATCATTCATTTTGGATGAAGTCTCTTGCCTTCCTCTCTTAGGTTGCTGCACTCCATCAAATGAGAATAGGGATTATTTAGGTCAAATGAGTTCTTCAAAGCCCTGCAGAGGTGCTTGTGTTTTCGCTTGACTCTAAATCACCTAAAGAATTGATACCTAAAATCAGTAGACCTCAAATTGGAGAAACATAGAAGTATTAACGGCAGGTTTATTTGTTCACTCCTGGTTCACAGAAACGGTGTTCAGCCTACCCTGACTTTAGGCAAATGAGGGGCAAACGAGCTGATTTTGGACACTGTCTTGGGCTGCGCCCCTCATGGAAACCTCCAGCCAGATGTTAAGATGATTGACTATATGGAATAAGATGAGGGCTATGTGGGAGTGTTTTGGTTTTAATTTTGCTCATTTGTGTGGCACTGGAATAAATGACTGTGTCCACGTGGGCTTGAACTCTGGTGTGATTCCCCTTAGAGACTGGGTTTTGGAACTGAACTCAGAGAAGCATTGCCATGAATTTTGTTGGGATTTTAAGAGGCCATGCATGAAAGTCGCTCTTGGAAACTGAGACCTAGG
This sequence comes from Callospermophilus lateralis, assembly GCF_048772815.1. Classification (NCBI taxonomy): domain Eukaryota; kingdom Metazoa; phylum Chordata; class Mammalia; order Rodentia; family Sciuridae; genus Callospermophilus; species Callospermophilus lateralis. The sequence goes on from NW_027512693.1 coordinate 8,439, forward strand.
CCCCGGGTGGATTTCCACAGAGGCCTGGTAATCTCAGCAAGGATATCACATGATTTTATCCTTAAAGAAATGGCAGCCATAGTTGAGAGTCAAAACACACATGGACCTCACATTATAGACCTCAATGGGCCTCGCCTAATGTGACCATTTGTCCACTCTTTGGGAAGCCTTGCCTGTGAGAGTTCTCCAGAGATTTTATTGAAATGAGCTTCCTCACCATTTAATCTTTGCTGAATGAATTGAAACCCACAGTGCCTCCAACTTCATGCTTGAAAAATGGCTAGATAAATACCATGAAATTTTTGAAATACCTATGACCAGGTGGTACTGGAGAAACATTGGATGTCCTTTTGCTGATCATGATTATACCAGACAGTGCCTTGATTTACTGAGTTTCATGAAAATGGTGTAGAACAGAGATGCCAGTAGTTTGTAGCCTGCTGAGTAGTGGGTCTAGAGCAGTGGTGGGGAGGTGTTTGATAAAACATTCGTGGAAGGGCCTTGTGGATCTACCATTGGATTCCAAATGGCTTGTAACTGACATGGTGCAGCCAGCAGACCCTTATATGTAAAGGCATCTTGTTATATGGAGAGTTTTCAGAGGAAAATTAAGAATCAGGTTGATATGGAAAAGGGGGCAATGGGGAAAGCTGTGAGAGATAGAAGCCTAGTTGGTGCATTCTCTTGCAGACCCTGACCCACCACACGTGACAGAACTCCCTCCAGCACTGTGTCCCAGTTTAGCTCCTAGTATTTCGTGAAACAACTACCAAACTCACAGTGCAGCAGCAAAAACTCCACAAAAAATGGAGGAGGACCAAATGGCTTCACAGTCCACACGGGGAGACACTTAGTCCCCAGTGGCCTCAGTTTACTTACAAAGAGAGGATTCAGCACTGCTTCATCTTGTTCATTGGAAAATAAGAAACCATGTCCTCCAGGTCACATAGATGTAGACCCAGCTTTGATGGTCTCACTACAAAGGAAGCCAAATCTCCTGAAAACAACATATATTTCAAGTGCGGAAGCTCAGAGGCAGTTTCTCAAAAAGTTTTTAGGCCAGCAGAGCTCCATGTTTGTGGAGTGTTTACCCTGTCCCTTACTTTTTGAAACTCCTCTACCGCCTCCAGAATGTGAACTCCTTAGCATTTTCCATTCCAGATATGTATTCACTGATTTTGTAACTCTTCTCCTCTAGTTGTGTCTTACTTGTGGTGAAGGTAATGTCAAGGCATTGTTCTGGATGAGAGCGGGAGGATATTTGTGCAGCGTATATTTACATACACATTGGATTCATTTTCCAATTTTTCATTCGAAGTACTGAATCCCTGACAATAACCCATACCTAGTAGACTCAGACTATTCATCCTAATATAATCGTGAAAATTAACCCAACACAATAGAAATACAAGCACTTCAGAGGAGACATGTTGTATAGTTGGACTTGACATTTGCCTTATATAAGGTTGGAGTTATAAATCTAGTCAAATTTTAATTGTAATATTGTCCATGTGTTTTTAAACTTAACAAATATGTGAATTCTTGTTTCCCTTTTCTGCAGCCTATTCACACATGTATATTTATATGCATATATAGAATCCTACCAGGTATCACACGTACATTTTTGTGAGGTGGCTGTCTTGGCAGATACAAATTGTGAGAAGAGTTCACTCCTCCTAAATGCTTTTGGAAATGAAAATTCAACCTATAGGAGAGCGTCCTATTAGAAAAACATTATATATAAACTCATGTTTAGTAAAATAAATATTTTTTGCATTTGTGGATGATATATATTTACTGATGAATTTCGATTGGCATTTATATTGGTACTTTTTAATGTCTGTGAGTGTTTTGTGTGTGTGTGTGTGTGTGTGTGTATATATATATATATAGATATAGATATAGATATAGATATGTAGATATAAATATAGATATACTCTCCAAATTTTTCAAAGTATGAAATATATGTGTCTTATTTTGCACTTCCTAAATTTTTCATATTCATGAATGTGGATTTATAATTATCTTTTCACAAGATTATTCTCAGAAACATTCATATACCCTACGAGACTCTTACCACTAATACTAATATAATGGAGAAAAAGAACCCAAACAGAATAGATACAAGCATTTCAGAAGAGACATGGTGTATAGTTGGACTTGCCTTTTGCGTAATATAAGGTAGGAGTTATAAATCTATTCAATTTATTGAAATAATTTTCCATGTGTTATTTTTTTTGACACAACACAAAATTTAATCTTTGAAAAATAAATAAAATTGACACTTCCTTAACCAAGCTAATGAAGAAAAAAAAACCTCAAATTACTAAAATTAAGGATCATAATGGAACTTTTACAGAGTACACAACTAAAATACAGAGAATAATTTAAAACTAATTTGAAAATTTATAGTCTAATAAATTAAAATACCATGATGACATCAATAAAATTTTAGAGATATACCCAAACTTAATTAGTAGGACGTGAACAATTTAAACAAATCAATTTCAAGCAATGAAATAGAAGTTGCTGTCAACAGCCTACCAATCAAGCAAAGCCCAGGAACAGACAGATTCTCAGCCATGTTCTACAAGACCTTCAAAGAAGCATTCATCACAATACTCCTCAAATTATTCCATAAAATAGAAAAGGATGGAACTCCTCCAAACTCATTCCATGAGGCTATTATCACTCACATAACAAAATCAGACAAAGACACATCAAGGAAAGAAATCTTCAGAGCAATATTCCTGACAAAGATATATACAAAAATTCTCAATAAAATTCTTTTTTTTAAGCCAAAGTTAATCAAAAGGGATAAAGAGGGACACTACACACTATTCCATGTGTTTTTAAAGTTAAGAAATATATGAATTCCTGTCTCACTTTCTCTGTAGCCTATTAAGCACATGTATTTTTATATGCACAAATAGAATCCTACCTGGTTTCACACGTACATTCTTGTAAGGTGGCTGACTTGGCAGATACTATTTGTGAGAAGAGATCACTCCTCCTAAACGCTGTTGGTACAGAAAATTCAACCCATGGGTGAGCTTCCTAGATGAACAACATTATACATACATCTATGTTCAGTAAAATGAATATTTTGGGATATGCGGATGAGTTATTTTTCATGATGAATTTCGATTGACATATATATTGCGACATTATAATGTGTGTGTGTTTGTCTCTCTCTCTCTCTCTCTCTCTCTATATATATATATATATATATATATATATATATATATATATATAGTCTCCAGATTTTCCAAAATATGAAATATATGTCTTCTTATACACCACCTGAATTCATTCATATTCATATATGTGGATTTATAATCAACTTTTAACAAGTTTATTCTCAGAAATATACATCCACTGAAATACATATTTGTTTCCTAGTACTGAAAACTAAATTCAGGGAAGGGTTCTTACAAATCCTAATATTTCTAGACTAACTGACCAAGTTTAACATCAATGCAAATACATTCCTATTGGATATGATGTGTTTTTTAAAGTTCATTTTTATTCAAACTTGGTGCGTTATTATTTATTCAGTTTATGGACATCATAAAATATATCCTTTCATTCACAAGTTCACAAATTTATAAATATTTGGTTTACTTTCAATCACTTCCTCCTTTGGAACACATATATTCCTCTATGTTTCTTGACTGGTCTTTTCACTAGACTTCTTTCTAAACACATTATTTTCGATTCCATTATCATTTTTGAAGCAAAACTCACACACTATTCATGATAAACGGTAACCCTAATAATACCATTAGATATATAACTTGTTGGAATGAATGTACATATATCAATATATGATTTCGTCTATATTTTCAGATATTAAAACAATCCATTATGTAAATTTGGAACCAGTCACATAATTTTTTCACAGTATGGTCTATTAATGCATCATCTCTATATTCATCAACACAGGGTAAACCTCTTAGTATCCCCAGTACTAATTTATATGTTTTCAAAATATTGCTCCCAGAAAAGGTGGAAGAAATACTCATGTCACCTGATCTACATATACATATTATCACAGTAATATTCTGGACACAAAATGCAAAGGTCACCATTATGATTGCAATAAAGCCTCAATGGAATGTGAACATGGATTACTAAAAACATCCATGTCCAGTTTGCCTAATGCTCTCAAATGTCAATCCAATTGGTGACTACATTTTTGTTTCTTTTTAAGATTATGTATTCAACCTCAACCCTGTTGAAAATGTCAAATCTTATCACTCACGTTATACTTTGCCTGATTTCCTAATGTCTCTATTGATGTCTGCCTTCCTACATATTTTTCCCAGTTCATCATTGTGCCCAACTTTTCACATATGGTGCCATTTATATTCACTCTCTAACCGAAACCTATTGCTAAAGAACTTTTGGTCCAAATCCTAGACTCACTCTTCCTCCTAAACCTACTGACTATCTTTCTAATCCTACACACTATCCCTTTTTCACTGGATGTTCTCTTCTACATTCAATCATCTGAGGTACAGGGTCTTATGCCATTGTATATCGATTTGCATCGACCTCGGTGCAAAACATTACTCAAGCTAAGGATCCCAATCAAGAGCCCAAATCCTTCTGGGCTTCAAATATTACCTAGATTTCTGTTTTCATACTTATATTTTACCTCTATATTCTTTTAAATATTGCTGGTTCCCAATACCATTATTCATCCAGCAGAATGATTCCTAAGCCAAATGGAACATGCTATTAACCCTAACCATACAATGTTCCCTCAATCTCACTTTACAGAAGAGCAGGGATAAAGTTGATATTACAATACAGGAAGTTAGGAGATCTTCCACCTGCTGAGTACCTCAAAATCCATGCAGAAATAATCCCTGGAGAAGATGTAGGCAGCTATGAAAGACCTGAGAGAACAAAAGTCATATTCCATGGCAAACAACATGGTCAGGATGAAAGGATGTGTCTGAGTCAGCCTCTCTATTCTTAATGCAGGAAAGATGGACCAAAGCAGGCCTGTGTGGAGAGCTGTTCCCAGGTGACTATGGTTTCTATACCATTCTATCATGTGAAAGTATCACAGGAAGTAGGGCAGCCTCCATGTCAGGAGACACTAGGATGCAACTGTTAGGACAAAGTAGTGGCCAAGACAGGGACCTCATTTATTTCCTGAAGGTAGTGACCTCACCTCATTTCCTTGGCGATGGAACTCTCTGAATTTTGTGATCCAGGAAGCCAGGCACCAGAGCCAGTCCAAGTCCCAGTCGCAGTGGGCTCACTTGTTTGGATTTACTAAGGACAGAGTCAGTCTTTCTTGGTACCTACTGATGTAAGGGTTGCCAAATACTAAGAAAGCTCTGAAGAGGGGTCTTTCCTGAGAGGACAGGAATTGGCTCACCACTGCCTCCTGACAACTTCACAGAGTTGACCAAGGAGACCAGATCTGAGACAGAAAGGCCATTTGTGGGGAACATCGTATGGCCTACCAGTCAGAGGACACTCCAGATAGTGACAGACCTACTTGGGGGAAGGAGTTGCATTTGTGGGTGTTGGTTTGTGTTTGTGGTTTTTTTTCATGTTCTGAGAATAGGTAAAAAAGGAGGTTTGTTTGGATTGGAGTGGACTGTTTCCAGTAAGTCATTTGACAAGGAGACTGTTTCTATGTCCGTGTATCCCACTGTGTTTTTCTTTGTGGATATTAGAAAAAAATAGCTCATTGGGTGTGTCCTGTCTAGTAGAAAGCTTCCCAGCATGCATCCTTTCCAATTAATGAATGGACTGAGGCTTGCCTTATCCATGGGCAACACCTGCTATCTACCTAATTTTCCATTTTTTCATGAATTCTGGCCACTCTCAAGATTAGTATCATGTATTTTTGTACAAGATATGTACCACCTCCAAGCTCTGTGACATGGCCATGTACTGGATAGCTGAAGGGAATGGCGAGCAACTCAGAAAACTCACATATTAGAGTAACAAGGAAAGTCTCCGTGGAGAAACCCTGCTTGGGGCCTTTTGATTACCTATTGTTCTGTTGCTCTGAATGTCAGAAAGGTCTTTGCCTCAGGCCACCCCTTTGTGAAGCCTGAAGAAAACAGTTTTCAAATGGAAATGAATGGGCATCACCTGTGGCTCTTTGCTTCATTGCTTTGGAAATGGATGTATCTGAATCAGCCTCTTGGCCCTGTGTGAGCCTGTGGTTTAGATTTTCAGCACCTGATGAATCTAAAGAAAGATCCCATGTGGGCATCCAAAACCTAAATGGAAAAAAGATCAGTCATTGTGGATGAAGCCTCTCGACTTCCTCTGTAAGATTCCTGACCTCCATCAAGTGAGAATAGGGATCATTTGTGTCAAATAAGTTCTTCAAAGGGCTGCAGAGGGGAGACAATAGGTGCTTGGGTTTTCTTATAACTCCAATTCACACTAAAAATCTATACCCCACAGTCAGTAGGCCTCAAATTTGAGAAGTGGAGTAGTATTAACGGCAAGCCTATTTGATCACTTCTGGTTCACACTAAGGTTGTCCAGGCCACCCTGACTTTAGGCAAATGAGGGACAAGGGAGATTATTTTTGACACTGTCTTGGGCTGTGCCCCTCATGGAAACCTCCAGCTAGAGGTTATGATTAGTGTCTATATAAAAAGATGAAGAGGGCCATGTGAGAGTGTTTTGGTTTTAATTGTCATCATTTGTGTGGCAATTTGAAGAGATGCCTGGGTCCACCTGGGCTTGAACTCTGTTGTGATTCCCCTTAGAGACTGAGTTGTGTAACTGACCTCAGAGAAGTATTGCCATGAATTGTGTTGGGATTTCAGGAGGCCACACATGAGATTCACCATTGGAATCTGAGATCTTGGCCCAGGGTGACTTTACACAGAGCACTGGGAATCTAAGCCAGGATATCACAAGATTTTATTCTGAAAGATTCCAGCCATAGTTAAAACACCAACAGGGAATCTTTAGATCACTTATAAGCAAATTAAAAAACAAAATTTTTTAACAAGAGTAAAAATACTTAGTTAATGTAATGCTACCCTGAATTTTTTGGGTGAGTTTTACTTTATATTCCCTGTTTGAGATCCTAGTAAACTTGAGAGAAAAAAAAAAAAAGAAAAAAACAAAACTTTTGAACATAACTTTAAATGAAATAAAATCTGACCTTCTGCTTTCGTAGTCATTCTCACATGTAGTAAGATGGGACACAGAGCCTTATCTCAGGTAAGACAGGGCTCTTTATAAATCATAAGTGTTTTAGTTCTAAAGCTGATCTTCGTTTTTTAATATCCTTTTACAAAGTTTACATAAATTGTTTGAGGTCACATGAACATTAGCTAACACCATATAATATCACTTTTGAAACATGAATTAAAGAATGGCTGAATGTTTTTAACATTCAAATAGATTAGGCTCTCATTAATTTAAAAATACATTTAAATTGTTGCACAATGTAAAGTGTAACATAAAACTTTACATATCTTATTGATAACAGGTAAATAAATCCCCAATATATATTTTATTTACCATACAACTTCAGAACACCAGCTTGATATAATGCTCTTTTAATGTTTCTACCTTATCGAGTTGTATAACTGGAAGATATGAGCACATTAATAGCATCACAGTTACATTGATGTTTCTACATTAACCAAGTTTATCTTTTAAAGAAATGGCAGTACAGTGCTCTAAAATAACAGTTCTGTTTTAAACAGTTGTTTAATTTTTATGGTTGCTTGCTCTGGAAAAAATAAGACTTAATAAACACAATGTTATGAGTAATCTTATGTTTTAAGAAATTTTTGTCTCTTTAACACACGACTAATTTTTACAATCTTACACAGACTTTAGTAGAAAGTCTGTATAAGATTGTAAACATTTTATACAGATTTTGTACTAAAAATTGATAGACCTTAGTATATCAATCAGATATCAAACAAAAACACTCATGAATGAGTAAATCCAAATCAAATTTACTTTACTTTTTAATCAAAATATTAGACAAATGTATTGAACAGTGTAAACCATTTTTTGGTTGAAGGAAAAGTCCTAGAACAAAGTCATATAGACCTTTGGTAGACAATAATATTTTATTAGATTTTTGAACACCTAGAAAAACTTATAGGCATAAATTTGAAGACATTTATATTTATCTGTTTATCCAATCTAAATTGAAACATTTAAACCACGTGAATTAAAGATCTGTGGTCCACTTTTTAAAATTTGTTTTTATGAGCGCTTTTTTATATGAGTGCTCCTTATATATGTTAATTTGTGTATCATTTGAATGATATACGGACATATGTGTATATATATATATATATATATATATATATATATATATATATATATATATATAGAGAGAGAGAGAGAGAGAGAGAGAGACATAAAACACATAACAAAAGTGTGCACACCTAATAATAGTGAAGGCCTTGTAGCTTTTCACAGGTGAAATCACCATTGCAATGTTTTTAAAACTCCACAGTTGGTCAAAGATAAAACTGATCAGAAAAACATTAACCTAGGTCTGTAGGATCAAAATCATAAACTCAAAAAAAAAAAAAAGAATCTAAGAAAACATTATGAGTCCTAGAAAAAATGACTGGCCGGTAATTAGTAAATACCATACAATTTACCATTTTTTTCCCTTAGGCCTCAGATCAGTCTCCTACTGAGCTTACAGGAGACTTTCACTTGCATTTCAACAGAAGTCCTGGCTGAGGTCTGGAAGGAGCAGGAAAAAACTGCTATTCTGAGCAGACACCTCAGGCCTAAGGCATTTTAACCATAATTTTCTGGTTAGGATGTTGAAAATTATGCTACAAGTTTAAGACACAATTCACAAAATTTTATATCTTTACATCTTGTTTTGTCAACAGATATCATACTATGATTTACTATCCTTGTCCAAATTAATGCACTGGTAAACACAGTGACATTTTCCCAGGCTACCCAATTCAGAATTGGAGAAAAAAAGACTGCATGATTGGGAAGTTACTTGCCAACTTGGAAGTAGAGTTCTTTAGTTTTCCATCCTAAGTATTTAAGTTCTCTGGCATGAATTATCTGAAATCAAAAACTAAACAATTACCTAAACCCGACTTTTAACTGCAATATTGTGCAATGCTTCAAAAAACGCATTCAGATACCAGATTTTTACAATAAAACATCATCATTTAGACACACATTCAGCTAAGATCATTCTCAAGAAACAATTTATAATATAAACACATTATTGCACATGTCTTAAAGTGCCAAAAACAAAGGCACAAGACAGACAGAAAGGAACTCCAGAATATGGCTGACAGACAGAAGCCTTTAAAACAGAGCAGATAAGAGAAAAATCTCCTGCACCAGTGGCACCACAGATGTCCCCACAAGGGGACCAGATGTTTTCACAGAGAAGCTACCTGAAATGTAAAATCAAGGGTCTCCATGGTGACTTTACTGCATTTAGTGTCCCCTTTTTATTTTTCTCTTTTAAAAGAAGACAGAGGTGTCATAATTCTTACAGTGCAGGGAAGGAAGGAGCGAATTCCCTGAAGCAACAGGGCTTTGGCAGTTGCTGGGGTCCCTCAGTCCCTCCTTTTACTTACAGGATTAGCTCTTCTGTTTCGGGTCCACTCCAAGCATGCACCATCTCCTAACATTTCAGTCGTCAGCTCTCAAAAAGTTCTGGGACGGGGCCGGGTATCAAAATTTGTAACTTAAAGTTCGGTTTCTGACCCTGAAGCAAATTAATGCTAATTTAATAATGAAGACAGGGTTTTGAGAAAAAGAAAATGGAGGTTTATTGCTTTGCTAACAAAGGAAAAACAAGGGGACTCTGCCAAAAGGTTGTGACTCTCATGATCTGGAGGGACAAGGGATTTTAAAGAGTTTCACTTGTTAACCTGGGGTATACTCAGTTCTTCGTTCCCCAGCAGGCATTGCCCTGTGCAGTGGGTGTGCTCCAGGCAGCCAGCTAGGGGCTTCTTTCTTCCTGCTTAACAAAGGTGGGTAAAGTTCATCACAGTTCCTTAAAACACAGTCGAAAGGGTGTCAGGCTTACTTGCTTTGTTACCCTTTTTCACGTCCAATATCCTTAAAATTTTACCACAGAAATCAAACAAAATAACGCACAAAAAAAACAACAAAAAACATATAGACCACAGAACAAAACACAGAAAAACAGAATCCTGGTGCCGAAACAGAAAAACAGAGGAGCAATGCAACATCTTGCTAAAGCTCCAGGGTAGGAGCGTGTGTGTGCCCATCGGCACCTCTCTACCCTTCCAGAGGAATTCCCTACAGAACAGAACAGAGGACAGCATGATTCTCATTACTGTCCTGGACAGGAGTGTATGTGAGCCTCCCCAGGTCACCTCTCTGTCATCAGAAGAGATCTCCCTTAACCAGATATCAGATGTTATAAAGGCGCCACTTACCTATGGAGGCCTCCTCCACCAGGGGCTTGATAATAGTTTTAGTGTGGTGGTTCACTGCAGTGCTCCCCAGACTGACGGCTCACTCCAAGGCTTTGGAACATCTCAAGTTGTGCACCTCCTAGAGTGGTTCTCCAGCCCAGTGCCCTGGAGGGAAGGCCAGCTTCAGAATTTTCAGCAGTCTGGTTTTGTGATCTGCTCGGGCAGGGTCATCTCACTGGGGAACTCCAAAATTTTGGACTAGGATGCAAGAAAAGACCACTGACTCCAATTAAAATCAAATTAAGGCAAGCTTATTATTTCAACAGGCTGGGCTGCCTCTCCTTCCCAAAATGGCGGGAACAAGACAGCAACCCCACCTTTCCTACAGCCCAGCTATATAGCCCAGAAAGTTACACAAACGGGTGGTTACAGATAACAAAACTTTGAAAGCATCACACTAATGGTAGTTTACATTTTTTTTTTTGCTGGCCCCAATATCAGAAATAATGAGGACCATTAGGGCCTCAGAGAGGGTTGTTGTCTGGCCAGGGAAGGCCAATATTTATGAGGTGTCACTAAAGTTTCAGAAAGTACTGTTATCTGGTCAGAGAGCCAGGTGTGGATGAGTTCAAGGCACGGGCAGGCGTTCCAAGCAGGTTCAGAATTTGCAGTAATTTAGAGTAGAGCCAAAATTATCTTTTCACGGCTTTGTGGCAAGATGGTTCCCAATTTTAATAAAAAATCAGGTTGGGTCTATCAAACCTCTCCCTTACTTTTGGAAACTCCTCTGCAAACTCCAATGTTGTGAACTCCCGAGCATTTTAATTCCAGATATGTATTCACAGAATTTCTAACTCTTCTATTCCAATTGTGTCTTTCTTGGGGCGAAGGTAATATCAAGTCATTGTTCTGGATGAGAGTGGAAATATTTTTGTGTAGCACATATTTGCATACACATTTAGGAGATCACTCCTCCTAAACACTGTTGGAACAGAAAATTCAAACTATGGGGGAGCTTCTTAGTTGAACAACATTATTCATGAATCCAAGTTCATTAAACAAATAGTTTTGGATCAGTGGATGATATATATTTCAAGATGAATTTCAATTGGCATATACTATGCTACATTTTAATGTCTGTGTGTGTTTTTTGTTTATAATGTTTTGCGATTTATATGGATTTAAAATCAAGTTTCCACAAGATTATTCTCAGAATATTCATCCACCTGAAATACATATTTGTTTCCTAGTACTGAAAACTAACTTCAGTAAATGGTGCATAAAAATCCTAATATGTCTACAGTAACTGACCCAGATTAATATCAATGCAAGTAGATTCCTAGGGGACATGATGTGTATTTTGATGTTCATTTTTATTCAACACTGCTACATTACTATTTCTGCAGCTTATGCACATCATACTGTATATATTTCATTCAAAAGTTCGCAAATTTATATGCATGTGTTTCACATTCAATCACTTCCTGCTTCAGAACACATGAATTCCTCCAGGTTTCTTGACTATTCTTTTCATGATACTTCTTTCCAAACACATTATTTTTGATTTCCATAATCACGTTTGAAGCAAAACTCACACACTTTTCAGGATAAAATATAACCCTAATATTACCATTAGATGTATAAGTGGTTGGAATGAATGATTGCATATCAATATGAGATTTCTTTTATATTTTCAGATATCAATTCAATCCATTATTTAAAGTGGAACCAGTTATATTATTTATACACAGTATGGTCTATTCATGCATAATCTGCATATTCATAGACACAGGGTACACCTATTTGTACCCCAAATACTAAATTATACGTCTACAAAACATTGCTCCAGAAACGGTGGAAGAAATATTCATGTCACCTGATCTACACATACATTTTATCAAAATAATATTCTGGACACAAAATGCAATGGTCACACTTATGATTTTAAAAAAGCCTAAATGGAAAGTGAACATGGATTACAAAAAAACATCCAAGTCCTGGTTACCTAATGCTCTCGAATTCAATCCTATTTGTGACAACATATTTGTTTCTTCCTAAGATTATATATTCAAACTCAACCCTGTTGAAAATGTCTAAACCAATTACACACTTTATACTTTTGCTGATTTCCTAATGTCTCTATTTATGTCTGCTTTCCTACATATTTTCCCCTGTTCATCATTGTGACTGACTCTTCACATGTGCTGACATTTACATTCACTCTCTACCCGAAACCCTATTTGTAAAGAACTTTTGGTCCAAATCCTATACTCACTCTTCTTTATAAACCTGCTGACTACCTTGGTAATCCTACGGACTATTCCTTTATGACTAGATGTTCTGTTTGTTATTCAATCATCCGAGGTACAAGATCCAATTTCATTGTATATTGACTTATCTGAGACATCTGTGCAGAATATAATTCAAAGCTAAGTATCCCACTCAAGGGCCCAATGCCCTACTTGGCTTCAAATCTTCCCTAGATTTCTGTTATATTTTACCTATATATTCTTGTAAATATCACAGGTTTCCAATACCATTATTCATCCAGCAGAATGATTGCTAACCAATATTGAACATATTATTAACCCTAACCATACACTGTTCCCTCAATCTAACTTTAGAGCAGTGCAGGGACAGAGTTGGTCTTACAAAAGAGGAATGTTGGGGATCTTCCACCTGCTGAGAATATCAAAGATCCATGCAGAAATGATCCCCGAAGAAGATGTAGACTGCTATGAAGGACCTGAGAGAGCAAAAGTTAGCTTCCATGGCAAACAACCTGGTCACTATGAAGGGATGTGTCTGAATAAGCCTCTCTCTTTTTAATATAGAGCAAATGGACCAAACCAGGCCTGTTGGAGATCTTTTCCCCGGTACCAATGGTTGATATACCATTCTAACTTGTGAAAGTGTCACAGGAAGTAGGGGCAGCCTCCATCTCATGGGACCCTTGGAAGCAACTGTTAGGACAAAGTGGTTGCCAAGGCTGTGAGCTCATTCACTTCATGAAGGAAGTGACCTACCTCACTTTCTTGGTGATGGAACTCTCTGAACTTGGGATCCCTGAAAACAGGCAGCCAGAGTCAGGCCCAATAACAGTCACAGAAGTCTCACTTTTTGGATTTACCAAGGAGAGAGTCAATCTTTCTTGGTATCTACAGTTGTGAGGATGGCCAAATGCCAGGAAAGATCTGAATTGGGGTCTTTCCTGAGAAAGCAGGTATTGGCTCACCGCTGGCTCCTGACAACTTCACAGAGTGGGCCAAGGAGTCCAGATTTGAGAATAGAGAAGCCATTTCGGGGGAACATAGTATGGCCCACAAGGCAGAGGACACTCTTGATAGTCACAGACCCTCTTGGGGGAAAAAGGTGCCTTTGTGGGAATGAGTGTGTGTATGTGGTTTTGTCTCATGCTCTGAGAATAGGTAGGAAAGGTGGTTTCTTTGGTTTAGAATGGACTGTTTCTAGTAAGTCATTTGACAAAGCAAGTGTTTCTATGTCTGTGTATCCAACTGTGTCCATGGTTGTAGACATTACAAAAGAAAATGCATCAATGGATGTGTCCTGTCTAGGAGAAAGCTTCCCCACATTCATCCTGCCCAATTTATGAAAGGACGGAGGCTTGCCTTATTGATGGGCAAGACCTGCTGTCTTCCTAAGTTTCTGTTTTCTTCTTGAATTCTGGCCACTCTCCAGAATAGACTCATGGTTTTGTGACCAAGATATGTAGCACCTCAAAGCTCTGTGACATGGCCGTGTACTGGATAGCTGAAGGGAATGGCGAGAATCTCAGGAAACTCAGATATCTGTGTGATCATGAGTGTCTCAGTGGAGAATCCCTGCTTTGGGCCTTTGGTTACCTATTGTTCTGTAGCACTGAATGTCAGGAAGGTCTTTGCCTAAGGCACCACTTTGTGAAACCTGAATAAAACAGTTTTCTAATGGAAATGAATGAGCATCACCTGTCTCTCTTTGAGTAATTGCTTTTGAAAGGGATGTGTCTGAGCCAGTCTGTTGGCTGTGTGTGAGGCTGTGGCTTGCATTCTCAGCACCTGATGGATCTAAAGAAAGATGCCATGTGTGCATCCAAAACCAAAATGGCCAAAAGAGCAGTCATTGTGGATAAAATCTCTTGCCTTCCTCTGTAAGGTTCCTGACCTCTATCAAGTGAGAATAGGAATCCTTTGGGTCAAATGACTTCTTCAAAGCCCTGCGGAGGCTAGCCAATAGGTGCTTGGGTTTTCTCATGACCCCAATGCACATAAAGAATCTAAACCCCACAGTCAGTAGGCCTCAAATTGGAGAAGCTGAGCAGTATTAATGGTAGGCCTTTTTGATCACTTCTGGTTCACAGAAGGGGTGTCCAGGCCACTCTGACTTTATGGAAATGATGAGCAAGAGTGCATATTTTGGACACTGTCTTGTCCTGCGCTCCTCATAGAAACCTCCAGCTAGAGGTTATGATGAGTGTCTATATGGAAGAAGATGAGAGCCATGTGGGACTATTTTGGTTTTAATTGTGGTCATTTGTGTGGCAGTTGGAAGAGATGACTGGGTCCACCTGGGTTTGAACTCTGGTGTGAATCCCCTTAGAGACTGAGTTCTGGAAGTGACCTCAGAGAAGTATTGCCATGAATCGAGTTGGGATTTTAGGAAGCCATGCATGAGAGTCGCCCTTATAAACTTAGATCAAGGTCCAGGGTGGCTTTCCACAGAGCACTGGGAATCTCAGCCAAATTATCCCATGATTTTATTCTTAAAAACTTGGCAGCCATACTTGAGAGTCAAAACACACATGGAACTCACATTGTAGACCTCAATAGGCCTGGCTTCATGTAACCTTTTGGCCACTCTATGGGAAGCGTTGCCTATGAAAGTTCTCCAGAGTTTCACTGAAATGAGCTTCCTCAACATTTAATGGTTCTTGAAAGCCACAGTGCCTCCCAACTACATCCTTGAAAAATGGCTAGATAAATACTTTGAAATTTTTGAAATTCCCATGACCAGGTGGCACTGGAGTATCTTTCGATGTCCTGCTGCTGATCATGAGTGTACCAGAGAGTGCCTTGATTGACTGGAATTTATAAAAATAATGTAGAACAGAGATGGTAGTAAGTTGGAGCCTGCTGAGTAGTGGGCCTAGAGCAGTGGTAGCCACGTGTGTGATAAAACATCTGTGGTGGGTCCATGTGATTAGCCCATTTGCTTCCAAATGGCTTGTGACTGACATGGTGCAGCCAGCAGACCCTTATTTGTAAAGGCATCTTTTTATTTGGAGAGCTTTCAAGGTAATGATCAGAATCAGGTTGATATGGTCAAGGGTGCAAGCTATGTGAGAAAGAAGCCTGGTTGTTTCATTCTCCTGCAGACCCTAACCCACCACACGTGACAGAACTCCCTCTAGCACTGTGTCCCAGTTGAACTTGTTGTTCAAAAAGCCCAGTGCAGCAGCAAGAACCAAAAGCAAGTGCACAGCAAAACACACCACAAAAATTGAGCCTGCTGGCCAAATGACTTCGAAGCCTCAAGCGGGATTGAAATTTAGCTTCTTGTAGTGAGACCATCAACTTCTACCTACAAAGACTGAGAATTCAGCACTGCCTGCCTCAGGTTCATTTGAAAATAAGACAGGTCATATAGATGCAGACCCAGCTTTGATGGTCTCACTACAAAAGAAGCTAAAACTCCTTAATACAACATATATTTCAAGTGCCCAGCTTCAGAGGCAGTTTCTCAAGAAGTCTTTAGGCCAGCAGAGCTCAATGTTTGTGGAGTGTTTACCATGTCCCTTACTTTTGGAAACTGCTCTACCACCTCCAAGGTTGTGAACTCCTGAGCATATTCCATTCCAGATTTGCATTCACAGATTTTCTAACTCTTCTCCTCTAATTGTGTCTTACCTGGGGTGAAGGTAATGTCAAGGCATTGTTGTGGATGAGAGTGGGAAGATTTTTGTGTAGCACATATTTGCATACACATTGGATTCATTTTCCAATTTCCCATTAAAAATACTGAATCCCTGACACTAACCCATACCCTACTAGACTCTGACTACTAATCCTAATATGATGGAGAAAAATAACCCAAACAGAATAGAAATACAAGCAGTACAGAGAAGGCATGGTGTATAGTTGGACTTGCCTTTTGCATTATGTAGGGTAGGTGTTATAAATCTAGATAATTTTTAATTGAAATAGTTATCCATGTGTTTTTAAAGTTAACAAATATGTGAATTTCTATCTTCCTTTCTCTGTAGCCTATTCAGCAAATGTATTTTTATATGCACATATAGAATCCTAGCTGGTATCACATGTACATACTTGTTTGGAGGCTGACGTGGCAGATAAAAATTATGAGAAGAGATAACTCCTCGTAAATGCTGTTGGATCTTAAAATTCAACCTATGGGTGATCTTCCTAGTTGAACAACATTATTCATAAATCCATGTTCAGTAAAATTAATATTTTTGGATCAGTGGACGATATATATTTCACCATGAATTTCGATTGGCATATATACTGCTACTCTTTAATGTCTGTGTGTGTTTTGTGTTTGTGTGTGTATATATATATATATATATATATATATATATATATATATATATATATATATACAATCTCCAGATTTTTTAAAATATAAAATATATGTGTCTTATTATACACTCCCTAAATACATTCATATTCATGTATGTGGATTTATAATCAAATTTTTACAAGATTATTCTCAGAAATATTCATCCCCCTGAAACACATATTTGTTTACTAGTACTGAAAACTAACTTCAATGAAAGGTGCATACAAATCCTAATATTTCTGCAGTAACTTACCCAGGTTAATATCAATGCAAGTAGATTCCTATGGGACATGATGTGTATTTTGACATTCATTTTTATTCAACACTGGTACAGTACTATTTTTTCAGTTTATGCACATCAAAGGATAAATGTTTCATCCAAAATTTCAAAATTTAAAACTTTTGATTCACTTTCAATCACTTCCTGCTTCAGAACACATGTATTCCTCCATGTTTCTTGACTGGTCTTTCATGAGACTTCTTTGCAAACACATTATTTCCTATTTGCATAATCAATTTTGAAGCAAAACCCACACACTCTTCATGATCAACCGTAACACTAATATTACCATTAGATGTACAACTGGTTGTAATGAATGTATGTATGCCAATATCAATATAAGATTTCCTGTATATTTTCAGATATCAATTTATTCCAATTCCAATTTCTAATGTTGGGTCCAGTTATATTATTTATTCACAGTTTGGTCTATTCATTCATCATCTCTATATTCATCAAAACAGGGTACACCTATTTTTTTCCCCAATACTAATTTATAGGTTGTAAAAATATTGCTCCCCATAATGGTGGAAGAAATACTCATATCACCTGATCTACATATACATTTTTATCACAGTAATATTCTGGACACAAATGTAAAGGTAACACTTATGATTGTACCAAAACCTAAATTGAACGTGAATATATATTACTAAAACCATCCATGTCCAGGTCGCCTAATTCTCTCAAATTTCAATCCTATTGGTGACTACATATTTGTTTCTTCTAATATCATATATTCAACCTCAACCCTGTTGAAAATGTCTAATCCTGTTACTCACTTTATACTTTGCCTGATTTCCTAATGTCTCTATTTTATATCTGCTTTCCTACATATTTTCCCCAGTTCATCATTGTGACTGACTCTTCATATGTGCTGATATTTTCATTCAGTCTCTAAACGAAACCCTATTGCTAAAGAACTATATTTCCAACTCAAAGACTCACTCTTCAACCTAAACCTACTATTTTCCTAATCCTACTGACTATCCCTTTTTGACTGGATGTTCTCTTCGACATTCAGGCATCTGAGGTACTAGGTTTTATTCCATTGTATGTAGATTTACCTGCGACCACATTGCAGAATGTAACTCAAAGCTAAATATCATAATCAAGGGCACAATGCCCTTCCTGGCTTCAAATCTTACCTAGATTTCTCTTTTCATACTTATATTTCAAATACATATTCTTATAAATATTTCAGGTTCCCAATACCATTATTCATCCAGCAGAATGATTCCTAACACAAATAAAACATGTTGTTAACCCTAACCATACACTGTTCCCTCAATCTAAATTTACAGAGGGAAGGGACAGAGTTGGTCTTACAGTAAAGAAATGTAGGGGGTCTTCCACCTACTGAGACCCTCAAAGTTCCATGCTGAAATGATCACTGGAGAATATATACGCAGCTATGAAGGACCTGAGAGAGCAAAAGTCATGTTCAATGGCAAACAACCTGGTCAGGATGAAGGTTTCTGTCTGAATCAGCCTCTCTATTCTTAATGTAGAGAAGATGGACCAAACCAGGCCTGTGTGGGTAGCTGTTCCCGGGTGCCTATGGTTGATATAAGATTCTAACTTGTGAAAGTGTCACAGGAATTAGGGACAGCCTCCTTTTCATGTGAGACTTGGAAGCCACTGGTTGGACAAAGTGATTGCCAAGGCAGTGACCTCATTCAGTTCCTGAAGGAAGTGACCTCACATCACTTCCTTAGTGAAGGAAATCTCAGAACTTGAGATTCATGAAGCCAGGCACCCAGAGTCAGTCCCAGTCCCAGTCCCAGTGGTCTCACTTGTTTGGATTTACCAAGGACAGAGTAAGTCTTTCTTGGTACCTATTGATGTGAGGATTGCAAAATGCCAGTAAAGCTCTGAAGAGGGGCCTTTCCTGAGAAAGCAGGTAGTGGCTCACCTCTGGGTCCTGACACCTTCACAGAGTTGGCCAAGGAGACCAGATCTGAGACATTTCAGGCCATTTAGGGGGAAAATAATATGGCCCACCAGTCAGAGGACACTCCGGATAGTAACAGACCTTCTTGGGGGAAGGAGCTGCCTTTGTGGGTGTTGGTTTGTGGTTTTGTCTCATTTTCTGAGAATAGGTAGGCAAGGCGCTTTATGTGCTGTGGAATGAACTGTTTATTGTAAGTCATTTGACAAGGCGAGTGTTTCTATGTCTGTTTACCTCACTGTGTCCGTGGTTGTACTCATTAGAAAAAAAGAATGCATCAATGGATGTGTCCTGTCTAGTAGAAAGATTCCCAGAATCCATCCTGCCCAATTTATGAATGGAGTTCAGATTGCCTTATCAATGGGTAACACCTGCAATCTTCCTAAGTTACAGTTTTCTTCCAGAATTCTGGCCCCTCTCCAGAATAGTCTCATGGTTTTGTCTCTAAGGTATGTACCACCTCCAAGCTCTGTGACATGGCCATGTACTGGATAGCTCAAGTGAATTGTGAGCATCTCAGAAAAATCAGAAATATGTGTGACCACTAAATCTCAGTGGAGAAACCCTGCTTTGGGCCTTTTTTTTTTTAATTAATTTTTATTTTAGGTTGTTCAAAACATTACATAGTTCTTGATATATCATATTTCACACTTTGATTCAAGTGGGATATGCACTCCTTTTGCTTACCTATTATTCTGTTGCTATGAATGTCACGAAGTTCTTTGCCTCAGGCCACCAATTTGTGAAGCCTAAAGAAAACAGTTTTCAAATGGAAATGAATGGGCATCACCTAGGGCTCTTTGCTTAATTGCTTTGGAAAGGGGTGTGTCTGAATCAGCCTCTTGGCCCTGTGTGAGGCTGTGGCTTAGATTCTCAGCACCTGATGGATCTAAAGAAAGATCCCATGGATGCATACAGAACCAAAATAGCCAAAAGAGCTGTCATTGTGGATGAAGACTCTCGCCTTCCTTTCAAAGGTTCCTGACATCTATCAAGTGAGAATAGGGATCCTTTGGGTCAAGTGAGTTATTCAAAGCCCTGCAGAGGCTAGCCCATACGTGCTTGGGTGTTCTCATTACTCCAATTCACATAAAGAATCTAAACCCCACAGTCAGTAGGCCTCAAATTGGAGAAGCCACGCAGTATTAATGGCAGACCTATTTGATCACTCCTCGTTCACAGTCAGGGTTTCCAGGCCACACTGATTTTAGGCAAATCGGGGGAAAGGTAGGTTATTTTGGACATTGTCTTGGTCTGTGTCCCTCATGGAAAACTCCATCCAGAGGTTATGATGAGGGTCTACATGGGAGAAGATAAGGGCCATGTGGGAGAATTTTGTTTTGAATTGTGGTAAGTTGTGTGGCAGTTGGAAGAGATGCCTGGGTTTACCTGGGCTTTAACTCTGGTGTGATTCCCCTTAGAGTCTGAGTTCTGGAACTGACCTCAGAGAAGCATTGTCATCAATTGTGTTTGAATTTTACTAGGCCATGCATGAGAGTTGCCCTTGGAACCTGAGATCTAGCCCAGAGTGGCTTTCCACAGAGCACTGGGAATCTCAGCCAGGATATCACATGATTTTATTCTGAAAGACTTTGCAGCCACAGTTGAGTCAAAACACGCATGGACCTCACATTGTAGACCTCAATGGGCCTGGCTTCATGTGACCTTTTGGCTACTCTTTGGGAAGCCTTGCCTGTGAGTGTTCTCTAGAGCTTTCATTGAAATGAGCTTCCTCAACATTTAATGGTTCCTGAATGAATTGAAACCCCCAGAGCCTCCAACTTCATCCTTGACAAATGGCTTGATAAATACCATGAAATTTTTGAAATTCCCATGACCAGGTGGCACTGGAGAACTTTTGGATGTCCTGTTGCTGATGATGAGTGTACCAGACAGTGCCTTGATTTACTGGGTTTCATGAAATTTGTGTAGAACAGTGATGCCAGTAAGTTGGATCCTGCTCATTAGTGGGCCTAGAGCAGTGGTGTGAAGGTGTGTGATAAAACATGTGTGGTGGTGACATGTGGATCTGCCATTGGCTTCCCAAAGGCTTGTGACTGACATGGTACAGCCAGCAGACCCTTCTATGCAAAGGTGTTTTTTATATAGAGAGGTTTCAGGGCAATGTTCAGAATCAGGTTGCTATGGAAATGGGGGCAACTTATGTGGAATTGAATCCTGGTTGGTGCATTCTCATGCAGACCGTGACCCTCCACACGGGACAGAACTCTCTCCAGCACTGTGTCCCAGTTTAGCTCCTTGTATTTCATGAATCAAATACCAAACTCCCAGTGCACCTGTGAGAAACACCACGAAAATTGGAGAATGACCAAATGGCTTCACAGTCCACACGTGGAGACACTTACAACCCAGTGACCATAGTTAAACTACAAAGAGAGTATTCAGCATGGCTGCCTCATGTTCATTGGAAAATTAGAAACAATATCCTCCAGGTCACATTGTTGCACACCCAGATTTGATGGTCTCCCAACAAAGGAAGCTAAAGCTCCTAACAACAACATATATTTTTAAGTGCCCAACCTCAGAGGAAGTTTCTCAAGAAGTCTTTACACCAGCAGAGCTCCATGTTTGAGAAATGTTTACCCTGTCCCTTACTTTTGAAAACTCCTCTACCACCTCGGAGGTTGTGAACTCCTGAGCATTTTTCATTCCTGATATACATTCACAGATTTTCTAACTTTTCTCCTCTAATTATGTCTTACTCGGAACAAAGGCAATGTCAAGGCAATGTTCTGGATGAGAGTGTGAACATTTTTTTGTAGCACATATTTACATACACATTGCATTCATTTTACAATTTTCCATTCAAAATACTGAATCTCTGACATGAACCCATACCCTACTAGACTCTGACTACTACTCCTAATATGATGGAGAAAAATAACACAAACAGAATAGGAATACAAGCAGTTAGGAGAAATCATAGTGTATAGTTGTACTTGTATTTTGCATGATTAATGGTAGGTGTTATAAATCTAGTCAATATTTAATTTAAATAGTTCTCCATGTGTTTTTAAGGTTAACAAATATGTGAATTCCTGTCTCCCTTTCTCTGTATCCTATTTAGCACATGTACTTTTAAATGCACATATAGAATCATACCTGGTATCACATGTACATTTTTGTGAGGTGGCTGATTTGGCAAATACAATTTGTTAGAAGTGATCACTCCTCTTAAACGCTGTTGGAACTGAAAATTCAACCTATAGGTGAGCTTCCTAGTTGAACAACATTATACATAAATCCATGTTCAATTAAAGAAATATTTTTGCATCTGTGGATGATATATATATCATGATTAATTTCGATTGGCATATATATTGCTAATTTAATGTCTGTGTGTGTGTGTGTGTATTTTGTGTGTGTGTGTATGTGTGTGTGTGTGTGTATATATATATATATATATATATATATATATATATATATATATATATATGTATATATACTCTCCAGAAATATATGTGTCTTATATACACTCTCTAAATTCATTCATGTTCATGTATATGGATTTATAATCAACTTTTCACAAGATTTTTCACAGAAATATTCATCCACCTGAAATACATATTTGTTTCCAGTACTTAAAACTAACTTCAGTTTATTTTGCATACAAATACTATTATTTTTACAGTAACTGACCCAGTTTAACATCAATGCAAGTAGATTCCAGTGGGACATGATGTGTATTTTGAAGGTCATTTTTATTCAGCACTGGTACAATACTATTTCTTCAATTTATGCACATGATAGGATATATATTCCATCCACAAGTTAGCAAACTTATAGGCAGTTGTTTCACTTTCATCACTTCCTGCTTCAGAACACATAAATTCCTCTAGGTTTCTTGACTGGGCTTTTCATGAGACTTCTTTCCAAACACATTATTTTTAATTTCCATGATCACTTTTGAAGCAAAACTCACACACTCTTCATGATAAACCATAATCCTAATATTACCATTAGATGTATTAGTGGTTGAAATGAATGTATGTATATCAATATAAGATTTCCTGTATATTTTCAGATATCAATGGAATCCATTATTTAAATTTGGAACCCATTGTATTATTTATTCACATTATGGTCTATTCATGCATTATCTCTATATTCAGAGTCACAGGATATACCTATTTGTACCCCCAATACTAATTTATACATCTTCAAAATATTGCTCCCAGAAATGGTGGAAGAAATACTCACGTCACCTTATCTACATATACATTTTATCACAGTAATATTCTGGACACAAAAAGCAAAGATGACACTTATTATTTTACCAATGTAAAGGTCAGGCGAGTGTCGGAGGAAGAGACTACCAGAGACTGTCTCATGCAACAGCCAAGGATTTATGGGGGTCCAGCATGCTGGGGTCAGAGCTCCCTTGAATAGAGCACAGAGTCCTGAGAACAGCTTAAGCAGAGCTTATATACTTTCCTTGGAGAGGGCAGATAGGAAAGTTTATTGATGGGTCAGGGCGAGTGGGCGGTTTGCGTCCAAATGGGTGAGGAAGTACATTCTGCAGTTTTGCAGTTGGGTACAGCACTTTCAGGGAACTAGATTAGCAAACAGTTCTCAAGACATCAACAGTGTTTTGTTAAGCATACCGAAAAACTGGAAGTGACAAGTACCTATTTTATTAAACTTTCATTCCCCACTTCTTCTTTTGGTTACTTTTAATCATAAAAATGATCATTGGGGGTTTCACATTTTATGTTTACTAGTGTGGTATATTGTTTTCTGATTACCATAAGTTTAACTTGTTCAATTTGAGCATGGAGAAAGGAAACTACACGGTTGATCAAACAGGGTCCTACAATTACCAATAATATGAGGATTATTAATGGACCGGCCAGGGCTGATGAAAATGTAGTTAATGAGGGGGCTTTGTGAACCAAGACTCAAACCACCTTTTTTGGGCCTCTCTCTCTTGTTGATGCTCTTCAAGGCATCTTCTTAATTTAATCATAGATTCTTTTACAACTCCAGTATGGTCGGCATAAAAACAACATTCTTCCCTCAATGCAGGACGAAGGCCCCTTCTCTCATGAAGAGGAGGTCCAACCCTCGACTGTTCTGTAAAATAACTTCAGAGAGAGAGGTTAAAGATTCGTGTAAAGCTGTGAAGGAGGTTTTTAATATCTTTAAGTTTTGGTCTATTACTGCTTCTAATTGGGTCATTTGTTGTGTCCCATGGACCAGGGCAGTGGTTCCTGTGCCCACCCCTGCAGCAACTCCTATTCATAATAGGATGACTAAAGTGAGGGATACAGGTTCCTGGCAGAACCGGGTTGTTTGCCCCCCTATTTGATATTTAAATGTACCTGCGTCATGATAGAGCACTCTGGAAAACATCTGCACCATTACATAATTAATCACATCTGTTGACCATTTTATGAAAACATAAACAATGTTTAAGTGTATAGAATTGTACTGCTGTAGAGATGGACAAGGCAAGGTACCTAAGATAGCACAGAAGACAGGGAAACAGTCTTATTTGGTTGCATCCGGATTTAGAGGGCATTGCTTCTGTTGTAATCAATTAATCCCTGAACCCAAAGTTTAGGTTGTTTCAGAATTTTGTACCCAGCATGTAAGGGAAGGGGCTCAGAAGTTCACAGTCTGCAGAAGTTCACAAAAAGCAGTTTTTGTTTCTGTTTTTTTTTTCCTCTGTTCTGGGAAAGTTAACTTCTTAAGGACACCTGGGAGGGGGAGAGCTTTTTTCTTCTTTTTTTTTCTTTTCCTCCCTGCCAGCTGTTACCATGGAGCCCAGTTGGTAACTTCTATATCTTAGAAATGTAGCCATCTCTATGAAGCCCCAGCTCTAGGGCAGAGGCCTTCTTCATATATTTTGTTAAAAACTACTAAGGGGGTGTCTAGCTTAGGAGTGCTGATTTTTCCAGCCAGTGGCCAAGTAGAACAGAGCAACACGAATAGAGGAAGTTTATCTACATTGAACTCTTTTATAGGAACTGTGTTGCTGAAAGGCTTAAAGTCAGCCATGGTGAAGACTTCTGGAGAAGGTCATTTAAGACTTTTCTGTGGGCCTGATACAGAGGGGAAGACAGGGAAGGCAGGGGATGAGAGCAGCTCCCTGGATCTGAGGATGAGGAAAAAGAGATATAAAAGAATTATGGGAAAGGGGTTTGGGATTTTCCTGGCAACAAAACTTGAGCAGTAGAACAGGTAGAGCAGAGGGGAAGACGGGAGTGAGTATCCCAAAAAGCCTGTGAGGGACTTTAAATTCTTAGTAACCTGTTTTCAGTGATGACAAAGCAACTTTAAAGGCCATTTTAATTACATCTTTGATAGGCGTCTGAGGGCACTCCTTAGCTGGTTTGAGCTTTGGGTTAGCTGGTAAGAGGACCTGGTGGGACCCGGTGTGGGCACTGACAGGAGGAGAGAGGAGTGAGTGGGTGGAAGGGTACCTCAGTACCTGCAAGCTCAGCAAGGGGCAATGGTCTGAGAACCGACGGAAATTTGGGTTTTTGATCTAGTAACTGGAGCTGAGAAATCAGGTTGCTGATGTGGGAGTGACAGCAGAGAGTCTGGGGCAGAAGGCTGCGGGTGAGTATCTATTTGAGAAGCATAGTTCAGGATTTGAGCATAGGAGGGAAAAGGCCTACACGTAGGGGAATTTCCTTCCACACTTTTGAGCACTTGTCGAAGTTGAAAAGGTCACGCAAAATTTGAGGATCTAGAGACCCTTCTGGTGGCCATCGGTTTTTGTTATCTAACTGGTAATATGGCCAATGCTGTGTACTGAATTTGATGAGGAGTTTTGCTTCCACCAGGTAGCCCCTGTATCCTCACATCCCCATTATTTACAGAAGAAGTTGGCTTTTCCCCCACACAGTCGTGGCTGTTTTTGGCTTTGGTAGTCCGCCAGGCAAACATAGTAATCTAGGCTAGCCAACCTGCATCTGGCTCGCGTGTCCCTACATCCATAATGTTTGTTTCCATTATCTATTGTATGGAAAGTATTTAATGGAATTTTTGAGGATCCTCTTCATCAGGGATTTCCCAATAGGAAAGACGTATAGCCAGCTGACAAATTTCTTGGTGGAGAGATGGCCACCAGGTCCCTAAGTGGGCTGTATGTGCGATAGACCATACTTCTTGTCTAGTAGGATTTGTGATCAGCCATCGCTGCTGAACGGGTTGATGAGGGTTAGGACTACTGGTGACCAATTGGAGAGTCTATAGTCTTATTCACATGGCGAATCTACAATTTGAAAATGTTACCAGTCTTTTTCATTTTTTCAGCCAGATTCTGGACAGGGCACAGGCTTGAGATGAGAATTAGGAACCAGGAAGTGATTCCGTCTAACTTTAGCACTGTAGGTGTTATAAGTAGCACCTGGTATGGTCCTGTCCAGCCGGGTTCCAGGGATGACACCTGATGTTGTCTTATGTAGACAAAGTCTCTTACTTGATATAGATGTGGAGTACCCTCTTCAGCAGGTTGGTAGGCAGTGGCCAGCTGTTTCCACAGGTATTGCTGAGTTCCTTCCAGAACTTTAAGTCTGTCATCAAGGTGGTGTGGAAGGGATCGTTAGATCTTTGAGTTAGGGTTAGGTCCCTTACTGGAGATGGGGCCCCATAGAGAATTTCATAGGGGGTGAGGTTACACAAAGAAACAGAGGGAGTATTTCTTGCATGAAATAGTGCATAAGGCAGGAGCATAGTCCAATCTTTTA
Source organism: Callospermophilus lateralis (assembly GCF_048772815.1). Classification (NCBI taxonomy): domain Eukaryota; kingdom Metazoa; phylum Chordata; class Mammalia; order Rodentia; family Sciuridae; genus Callospermophilus; species Callospermophilus lateralis. The sequence continues at coordinate 35,364 of NW_027512693.1, forward strand.
TGCTACTCTTTAAGCTTAATTCCGTTTAGGTCTCTTTAATGGTTCTATTTAATTTTTTTACCTGTCCTGAACTCTGGGGTCTATAAGCACAATGTAACTTCCAATTAATCCCCAGGGTCCTGGCTAAACCCTGAGTTACCTGGGCCATGAACGCTGGTCAATTATCAGACCCTATTACCTTAGGCAGGCTGTACCTTGGAAAAATATCTTTCAGGATCTTCTTGACCACCATTTACGCCTTTTTTTTTTTGGGGGGGGAGGCTTCAATCCATCCTGAAATATATCTACAAAGAGTAGGAGATATTTAAGTCCATACCATGCTTGCTTAATTTCAGTAAAGTCCACTTCCCAGAATTGTCCTGGTCTGGTTCCTCGTAGGTGCTTTCCTGCAGGAAAGTTGGAAGGGTAAGCATTAACCTATTGACAGACCCGACAGGCTTTTTTTTTACCTGTTCAGTTATTTCCTTTCACTGTGAGTCGGTTAGTGGAAAACTCTGTTCTTGATCCTTCAGGAATGCCTGCAATTTCTTTGAACCAAGGTGAGTGAACTGATGTACATTTTTAACGTAGTGTAGGGCTTTCTGAAATTTCAGGCTTTGCTCAGTGAAGTTGAGGAGTACAGTGTCAGTGTCCTTAGATATTATCAAAAGCTTGCTGGATCTCAGGGGTCCATTAGAATTGGGCATCTCCTTTAACAGCGGGTGTAAATGAGAAGTTAAGGACCCAAACACAGGAATCCTTAACCTGCAAAACCCAGCAGTCTCAAGAAACTCTCTGTGTTGTCTGCTGTTAGATGGGGGTGGTTTCTGCACAACCGTTTGATTTCTGGGCTCAGTGAGCCATCGTTTACTGCCCCTAAAGGAATAGCCCAGGAAGATTACTTCTTGCTGGCAAATTTGGGCCTTTTAGGAAGAAGCTCTATACCCGAGTTGAGGAAGCTCACATAATACTGCTTGGGTCCCAGATTCACAGATATCCTTGGTATTGGGTGCCAGTAGCAGGTCATCCACGTATTGAAGCTGGGTGACTTCGGGGTGTGTAGTTCTGAAGCTGTTGAGATCTCTTTGGAGGGCTTCATCAAAGAGAGTGGGGGAGTTTTTCAACCATTTTGGGGAGTCTAGTCCAAGTTAGTTGACCACACGTTCCAGTTTCTGGGTCTACCCACTAGCAAGCAAACAGCAACTGACTATATTTATGCAGAGGCAAGCAAAAGAAAGCATCTTTTAAGTCCAGAACAGTATACCATTTCCTCTCAGGGTTCAGAGTGATAAGCAGATTGTACGGATTAGGTACACTGGGGTGAATGTCCTACACTCTGTTGTAGGTCTCTCTTATGTCTTTAATGGGGGATAGTCCCCGGCTCCTGGCTTTTTATACTGGTAGCGGGGGAGTGTTTTAGGATGATTGACAAGGCCTTAGGACCCTAAGGCCAGATATTTCTGAATATGGGGCCTTATCCCATCTTTAGCTTTTTTGCTCAGAGGATATTTTTTGACATTGATTGGGGAGGCTGAGGTTTTGAACTCCACTGTTTTTGGAGGTTGTTTCATGGCTAGTCCTAACCCAGCAGTTTTTTTCCAGGCATCTGGGTAATCTGTTATCCATTTCTGGGGTAGCTTGCCTGTTTGATCAGTCTTGGGGGGTGTGAAGAGTTGCTGTTCATCTTCTACTGACATATTTAAAGCCGTGAATATAGGAGTTTATACTAAAGGATTTAGAAATATCATTTTGGGGCCTTCATGGTTAAAAGTCATTTTGGCCCGGAGCTTGGTGAGCAGATCTCTGCCCATCAATGGGGCCAGGCATTCTGGGATTATTAGGAAGGAGTGATGGATTTTTCCTTTCCTCATGTCCATGGTTTTCTTAGTTGTCTAATTCCCATATTTACTGGTGTTAGCACTTTGAACTAGAGAGCTTTTATTTGATAGAGGGCCCAGTGGGGCCTTAAGGACTAAGTATACTGCCCCTTTATCCACTTCAAAGTTTACTGGGGTCCCCTCCACATCAAAAGTTACCCTGGGTTTATTGGGAGTCTAGCAATCTGGGGCTCAGTGCTCACTTGAATAGAGCAGAGAGCAATGAGAACAGCTTAAGCAGAGCTTATATACTTTCCTTGAAGAGGGCAGGGAGGGAAGCTTATTGATGGGTCAGGGCGAGTGGGCGGTTTGCGTGCAAACAGGTGAGGGTGTACATTCTCTGTTTGGCAGTCGGGGACAGCACATTCTGGGGAAAAAATTAGCAAACAGTCCTCAAGGTTTCAACAGTGTTTTGTTAAGCATACAGAAAAACAGGAAGTGACAAGTACCTATCTTATTAACCTTTCACCAAATCCTAAATGGAAAGTGAGCATGGATTTCTAAAAACATCCATTTCCAGGTTGCTTAATGCTCGCAAATCAATCCTATTGGTGACTACATATTTGTTGCTTTCTAAGATTATATATTCAACCTCAGCCCTGTTGAAAATGACTAATACTAACCCTCACTTTATGCTTTTCCTGATTTCCTAATGTCTCCATTGATATCTGCTTTCATACATATTTTCCTGAGTTCATCATTGTGACTGACTCTTTACATATGCTGAAATTTACATTCACTCTCTATCCGAAACCCTATTGCTACAGAACTTTTGTTCGAAATCCTATACTCACTCTTTTTTCTATACCTACCAACTATCTTCCTAATCCTACCGACTATCCCTTTTTGACTGGAAATTCTCTTTGACAATCAATCATCCAAGGTACAAGGTCCTATGTCATTGTATATCAATTTATCTGAGACATCTGTGCAGAATATAATTCAAAGCTAAGTATCCCAATCAACAGCCCAATGCCCTTCTTGGATTCAAACCTTATCTAGATTTCTGTTTTCATATTTATATTTCACCTATATATTCTCGTAAATATCGTGAGTTCCCAATACCATTGTTCATTCCTCAGTATGATTTCTAACCTAAATCAAACCTGTTATTACTCTAACCATACACTGTACCCTCAAACTAACTGTACAGAAGAGCCGGGAGAGAGTTTGTCTTACAATACAGTAATGTAGGGGCTCTTCCACCTGCTGAGAACATCAAAGGTACAAGCAGAAATGATACCCTGGAGAAGTTGCAGGCAGCTATGAAGGACCTAATAGAGCAAAAGTCATCTTCCATGACAAACAACCTGGTCAGTATTAAGGGATGTGTCTGAATCAGCCTCTCCTTTCTTAATGTAGAGAAGATTGATCAAACCATGCCTGTGTGGAGAGCTGTTCCCAGGTGCCTATGGTTGATATACCATTCTAACTTGTGAAAGTGTCACAGGAAGTAGTGGCAGCCTCCATCTCATGGGAACCTTTAATGAATCTGGTAGGACAAAGTGGTTGCCAAGGCAGTGACCTCATTCAGTTCCTGAAGGAAGTGACCTCACCTCACTTTCCTGGTGATGGAAATCTCTGAATTTGGGATCCAGGAAGCCAGGCACCGAGAGCCAGTCCAAGTCCCAATCCCAGTGGTCTCACTTGTTTGGATTTACCAAGGACAGAGTCAGTCTTCCTTGGTACCTACTGATATGAGGATTGCCAAATGCCTGAAGAGCTCTGAAGAGGGGCCTTTACTGAGAAAGCAGGTAGTGGTTCACCGCTGGCTGTTGACAACTTCACAGAGTTGGCCAAGGAGACCCGATCTGAGACAGTACAGGCCATTTTAGGGGAACATAGTATGGCCCACTATTCAGAGGACACTCCGGATAGTCACAGACCTACTTGAGTTAAGGAGGTGCCTTTGTGGGTGTGGGTGTGTGTTTGTGGTTTTGTCTCATGTTCTGAGAATAGGTAGGAAAGGCTGTTGTTTTGATTGGAGTGGACTGTTTCTAGAAAGTCGTTTGACTAGGCGAGTGCTTCTATGTCTGTGTATCCCACTCTGTCCATGGTTGTAGACATTCGAAAAGAGAATGTATCAATGTATGTGTCCTGTCTAGTGGAAAACTTTCCAGCATTCATCAGGCCTAGTTGATGAATGGACTGTGGCTTTCCTTATGGATGGGCAACACCTACTAACTTCCTAAGTTCCTGTTTTCTTCCTGAATTCTGGCCACTCTCCAGAATAGCCTCATAGTTTTGTGTCCAAGATACATACCACCCCCAAGCTCTGTGACATGGCCATGTACTTGATAGCTATAGGAAATGGGAACATCTTAGAAAACTCAGACATCATTGTGACCAGTAAACGCTCAGTGAAGAACCCATATTTTGGTTCATTTGCTTACCTATTGTTCTGTTGCCCTGAATGTCAGGAAGGTCTTTGCCTCAGGCCACCCCTTTGTGAAGCCTGAATAAAACAGTTTTAAAATGGAAATAAATGGGAATAACTTGTGGTTCTTTGCTTTGGAAAGGGATGTGTTTGAATCAGCCTCCTAGCCCTGTATGAGGTTGTGGCTTAAATTTTCAGCACATGATGGATCTAAAGATAGATACCATGTGTGCAATCAAAACCATAATGGCAAAAATTCAGTAATTGTGGATGAGTCTCTTGCCTTCCTCTGTTAGGTACCTGACCTCTATCAAGTGAGACAGGGATCCTTTTGGTCAAATGAGTTTTTCAAAGTCCTGCAGAGGTGCTTGTGTTTTCTCGTGACTCCAAATCACATAAAAAAATCTATACCTGAGAGTCAATAGTGCTCAAATTGGAGAAGCAGAGCAGTATTAACGGCAGGCCTATTTGATCACTTCTGGTTCACAGGAAGGGTGTCCAGGCCACCCTGACTTTAGGCAAATGAGGGGCAAGGGAGAATATTTTGGACACTGTCTTGGGATGCGTCCCGCATGGAAACCTCCAGCCAGAGTTTATGATGAGTGTCTATATTTAACAAGATGAGGGCCATGTGGGAGTGTTTTGGTTTTAATTGTGGTCATTCGTGTGGCGGTTGGAAGAGATGACTGGATCCAAATGGTCTTGAACTATGGTGTCATTCCCCTTAGAGACTGAGTTCTGGAACTTACCTCAGAGAAATATTGCCATGAATTGTGTTGGGATTTAGGAGGCCACGCATGAGAGTCACCCTTGGAAACTGAGATCTAGGCCCAGTGTCACTTTCCACAGAGCACTGGGAATCTCAGGAGGATATCACACAATTTTATTCTGAAAAACTTGTCAGACATATTTGATAGTCAAAACACACATGGACCTCAATTGTAGACCTCAATGGGCCTTGCTTCATGTGACCTTTTGGCCACTCTTTGGGAAGCCTTGCCTGTGACAGTTCTCCAGAGCTTTCATTGAAATGAGCTTCCTCACCATTAAATAATTTCTGAATGAATTGAAACCCACAGTGTCTCCAACTTCATCCTTGAAAATTGGCTAGATAAATACCATGAAATTTTTGAAATTTCCTTGACCAGGTGGCACTGGAGAACATTTGGATGTCCAGTTGCTGATCATGAGTGTACCAGACAGTGTGTTGATTGACTGGTTTTCATGAAAATGGTGTAGAAAAGAGATGCCAGTCATTTGAAGCCTGTTGAGTAATGGGCCCAGAGCGGGGGTGAGCAAGTGTGTGATAAAACATCTGTGGTGGGGTCATGTGGATCTGCCATTGGCTTCCAAATGGCTTGAGACTGACATGGTGCAGCCAGCAGATCCTGTATGTAAAGACATCTGGTTATATAGAGAGGTTTCAGGGCAATGTTCAAAATCAGGTTTCTATGGTCAAGGGAGCAACCTATGTGGTATACAAGCCCTGTTGGTGCATTCTCCTGCAGACCCTGACCCACCACACGTGAAAGAACTTCCTCCAGCCCTTTGTCCCAGTTGAACTCCTTGTATTTCATGAAGCAAATACCAAACTCCGAGTGCAGTATCAAGAAACGTTTTGAAAAGTGGAGGATGACCTAATGGCTTAGCAGTCTACATGGGGAGAAACTTAGACCCAGTGGCCATAGTTTACCTACAAAGAGAGAAATCAACACTGCTGCTTCATGTTCATTGGAGAATTATAAACCATGTCCTCCAGGTCACAGATGTGCAGACCAAGCTTTGATTGTCTCACTAGAAAGGAAGCTAAAGCTCCTGACAACAACATATATTTCAAGTGCCCAACCTAGAGGCAGTTTCTCCAGAAGTCTTTAGGCTGGTAAATCTCCATGTTTGTGGAGATTTTACACTTTCCCTTACTTTTGGAAACTCCTCTACCAACTCCAAGGTTGTGAACTCCTGAACATTTTTCATTTCAGATATGCATTCAAAGATTGTCTAACTCTTCTCCTCTAAATGTGTCTTACTTGGGGTGAAGGTAATGTCAAGGCATTGTTCTGAATGAGAGTGGGAAAATTTTTGTGTAGCACACATTTGCATACACATTGATTCATTTTACAATTTTCCATTTGAAATACTGAAATCTTGACACTATCTCATACCCTACTAGACTCTGACTACTAATCTAATATGATGGAGAAAAATACCCAAACAGAATGAAAATACAAGCAGTTTACAGCAGGCATGGTGTATTGTTGGACTTCCTTTTTGCATGATAGAGGGTAGGTATTCTAAATCTACTCAATTTTTAATTGAAATAGTCCTCCATGTGTTTTTAATGTTAACACATATGTAAATTCCTGTCTTCCTTTCTATGTAGCCTACTCAGCACATGTATTTTTATATGCAAATATAGAATCCTACGTGGTCTCACACGTACATTTTTTTGAGTTGGCTGACTGGGCAGAAACAAGTTGTGAGAAGAGATCTCGTAAACGCTGGTGGAACTGAAAATTAAAACTATGGGTGAGCTTCCCAGTAGAACAATTTATACATAAATCCATGTTCAGTAAAATAAATATATTTTCATCTGTGGATGATATATATTACTGATAAATTACGTTTGGCATATATATTGATACTTTTTAATGTATTTTTGTGTTTTTCTGTATATATATATATATATATATATATATATATATATATATATACACACACACACTCTCCAGATTTTATAAAATATGAAATATATGTCTCTTATATACACTCCATCAATTCATTCATGTTCATGTATGTGGATTTATAATCAACTTTTCACAAGATTATTCTCAGAAATATTCATCTACCTGAAATACATATTTGTTTCCCAGTATGAGAACTAACTTCAATCAATGGTGCTTACAAATCCTAATATTTTTACAGTAACAGATCCAGTTTAACATCAATGCAAGTAGATTCCTATGGGACTTAATGTCTATTTTGACCTTTATTTTAATTCAACACTGGTACATTAGTATTTCTTCAGTTTTTGCACATCATAGGACATATATTTCATCCACAAGTTAGCAAATTAATAAGAATTTGTTTCACTTCATGCTTCAGAACACATGAATTCTTCCATGTTACTTGACTGGTCTTTTCATGAGACTTCTTTCCAAACACATTATTTTCGATTTCCATAATCAATTTTGAAGCTAAACTCACACACTCTTCATGATAAACTATAACATTAATATTACCATTAGATGTAAAACTGGTTGGAATGAATGTATGCATATCAATATAAAATTTCCTGTATATTTTCACATTTCAATTCAATCCATTATTTAAAGTTGGAACCAGTTATGTTATTTATTCACTGTATGGTCTATTAATGCATTATCTCTATATTCATAAACACAGTGTACACCTATTTGTCCCCCCATTACTAATTTGTACCTCTTCAAAATATTGCTCCCAGAAATGGTGGAAGAAATACTGATGTCACCTTATCTATATATACATTTTATCACAGTAATATTCTGGACACAAAAAGCAAAGGTCAAACTCATGATTGTATCAAAGCCTAAATGGAAAGTGAGCATGGATTACCAAAAACAACCATGTCCTGGTTACCTAATGCTCTCAAATGTCAATCCTATTGATGACTACATATTTGTTTCTTCCTAAGATTATATATTCAACCTCAAGCCTGTTGGAAATGTCTAATTCTATCACTCACTTTACACTTTGCCTGATTTCCTAATATCTCTATTGATATCTGCTTTCCTACATATTTTCCCTAGTTCATCATTGTGACTCATACTTCACATATGCTGACATTTACATTCACTCTCTACCCGAAACTCTATTGCTAAAGAACTTTTGGTCCAAATCCTATACTCACTCTTCTTTATAAACCTACTGACTATCTTACTAATCCTACTGACTATCACTTTTTAACTCGATGTTCTCTTCAACAATCAATCATTCAAGGTAAAAGGTCCTATGCCATTTTATATCAATTCATCTGAGACACATGTGCAGAACATAATTCAAACCTAAGTATCCCACTCAAGGACCCAATGCCCTTCTGGCTTCATATCTTACCTACATTTCTGTTTTCATACTTATATTTCACCTATATATTCTTGTAAATATCACAGGTTCCCAATACCATTATTCATCCGGCAAAGAGATTCCTAACCCAAATCGAACATGTTATTAACCCTAAATATACACTGTTACCTCAATCTAACTTTACAGAAGAGGAGGGACAGAGTTTCTCTTTAAATACCGGAATGTAGGGAATCTTCCACCTGCTGAGAACATCAAAGGTCCATGTAGAAATAATCCCTGGAGAAGATGTAGGCAGCTGTGAAGTTCCCGAGAGAGCAAAAGTCATCTTCCATGGCAAACAACCTGGTGAGGATGAAGGGATGTGTCTGTATCAGCCTCTATCAACTTAATGTAGAGAAGATAGACCAAACCAGGCCTGTGTGAAGAGGTGTTCCCAGGTGCCTATGGTTGATATACCATTCTAACTTTTGAAAGTGTTACAGAAAGTAGGAACAGCCTCCATCTCATGGGCCCTTAGAAGTAACTATTTGGACAAAGTTGTTGCCAAAGCAGTGACCTCATTCAGTTTCTGAAGGAAGTGACCTCACCTCACTTCCTTTGTGATGGAACTCTCTGAACTTGGGATCCAGGAAGAATGGCACCCAGAGCCAGTCGCAGTCCCAGGCCCAGTGGTCTCACTTGCTTCAATTTACCAAGGACAGAGTCAGTCTTTTTTAGTGCCTACAGATGTGAGGATGTTCAAATGCCAGAAAAGCTCTGAAGAGGGGCCTTTCCTGAGAAAGCAGGTAGTGGCTCACCCATGGCTAATGACAACTTCACAGAATTGGCCAAGGAGACCAGATTTGAGACACGACAGGCCATTTTGGGGGAATATAGTATGGCCCACCATTCAGAGGACACTCTGGGTAATCACAGAACTACTTGGAGCAAAGGTGGTGCCTTTGTGGGTGTGGGTGTATGTTCATGGTCTTGTCTCATGTTCTGAGAATAGGTAGGAAAGACTGTTTGTTTGGATTGGCGTGGACTGTTTCTAGTTAGTCGTTTTGCAATGCGAGTGCTTCTATGTCTGTGTATCCCACTGTGTCCGTGGTTGTAGACATTAGAAATAAGAATGCATCAAAGGATGTGTCCTGTCTAGTAGAAAGCTTCCCAGCATTCATCTTGCCCAATTTATAAATGGACTGTGGCTTTTGTTATCAAAGGGCAACACCTGATATCTTCATAAGTTTCTGTTTTCTTTCTGAATTCTGGACACTCTGCAGAATAGCTTCATGGTTTTGTGTCCAAGATATTTACCACCTAAAAGCTCTGTTATATGGCCATGTAGTGGGTAGCTAGTGTGACCAGGAAAGTCTCAGTGGAGAAACCCTGATTTGGGCTTTTTGCTTACCTATTGTTCTGTTGCCCTGAATATCAGGAAGGTATTTACCACAGGCCAATTCTTTGTGAAGCCTGAAGAAAAAAGTTTTCAAATGGAAATGAATGGACATCACCTGTAGCTCTTTGCTTAATTGCTTTGGAAATGGATTTGTCTGAAACAGCCTCTTGGCCCTGTGTGAGGCTGTGGTTAGATTCTCAGCACCTGATGGATCCCATGTGTTCATCCAAAACCAAAATGATCAAAAGAGCAGTCATTGCGGATGAAGTCTCTTGCCTTCCTCTGTAAGGTTCCTGACCTCCATCAAGTGAGAAGAGGGATTCTTTGGGTCAAATGCATTCTTTAAAGCCAAGGAGAGGCAAGCCCAAAGGTGCTTGCATTTTCTCATGCTTCCAATTCACATAAAGAATCTAAACCCCACAGTCAGTCGTCCTCAAATTGGAGAAGCAGAGCAGTATTAACGGCACACTATTTGATCACTCCAGGTTCACAGGAAGGTGTTCAGGCCACCCCGACTTTAGGCAACTGAGGGGCAAGGGAGCTAACTTTGGACACTATCTTGTTCTGCATCCCTCATGGAAACCTCCAGCCAGAGTTTATAATGAGTATCTATATGGAAGAAGATGAGGGCCTTGTGGGAGTGTTTGGGTTTTAATTTTGGAAGTTTGTGTGGCGGTTGAAAAAGATGACTGGCTCCACCTGGTCTTGAACTCTGGTGTGATTCCCTTTAGAGACTGAGTTCTGGAACTGACCTTAGAGAATTATTGCCATGAGTTGTGTTGGGATTTTAGGAGGCCATGAATGACAGTCGCCCTTTGAAACTGAGATCTGTGCCCAGAAAGGCTTTCCACAAGGCACGAGGAATCTCAGCCAGAATATCACATGATTTTATTCTGAAAGACTTGGCAGCCATAGTTGAGAGGCAAAACACACATGATCTCACATTGCAGACCTCAATGGGCCTGGCTTCATGTGACCTTTTGGCGACCCTTTGGGAAGCCTTGCCTGTGAGTGTTCTCCAGAGCTTTCATTGAAATGAGCTTCCTCAACATTTAAAGGTTCCTGAGTGAATTGAAAATCATAGTGCCTCCAACTTCATCCTTGAAAAATGGCTAGAGAAATACCATGGAATTTTTGAAATTTTCATGACCAGGTGGCACTGGAGAACTTTTTGATGTCCAGTTGCTGATCATGAGTATACCAGACAGTGCCTTGATTGACTGCGTTTCTTAAAAATGGTGTAGAACAGAGATGCCAGTAAGTTGGAGCCTGCTGAGTAGTGGGCCTAGAACAGTGGTGGGCAGGTGTGTGATAAAACATCTGTGTTGGGGCCATGTAGATCTGCCATTGGCTTCCAAATGGCTTGTAACTGACATGGTGCAGCAAGCAGACCCTTACATGTAAAGGCATCTTGTTATATGGAGAGGTTTCAGGGCAATGTTTAGAATCAGGATGCTATGGTCAAGGGGTCAAACTATGTGAAATAGAAGCCTGACTGGTGCATTCTCCTGCAGACCCTGAGGCACCACATGTGACAGAACTCCCTCCAGCACTCTGACCAAGTTGAACTCCTTGTATTGTGAAGCAAATAACAAACTCCCAGTGCTCTACTAAGAAAAGTAGAGCATGATCAATTAGCTTCACAGTCCACACAGATTGACCCTTAGACTCCAGTTGCCACAGTTTACCTACAAAGTGAGAATTCAGCACTGCTGCCTCATGTTCATTGGAAAATAAGATACCATGTCCCCCAGGTCACATAGATGCAGACCAGTTTTGATGCTCTCACTATAGAGGAAGCTAAAGCTTCGGACCACAACATACATTATAAGTGCCCAAACTCAGAGGCAGTTTCTCAATATGTCTTTAGGCCTGCAGAGCTCCATGTTTGTGGAGTGTTTACCCTGTCCCTTACTTTTGGAAACTCCTCTACCACCTCCAAGCTTGTGAACACCGAGAATATTCCATTCCAGATATGTATTCACAGATTTTCTAACTCTTCTCCTCTAATTGTGTCTTATTAGGGGAGAAGGTAATGTCAAGGCATTGTTCTGAATGAGAGTGGGAAGATTTTTGTATCACACATATTTGCAAACACAATGGGTTTATTTTCCTATTTTCTATTCGAAATACTGAATCTCTGACACTAATCCATAACCTACTAGACTCTGACTACTAATCCTAATATGATGGAGAATAGTAACCCTAACAGAATGGAAATACAAACAGTTCAGAGAAGGCATGGTGTATACTTGGACTTCCCTTTTGCATTATATGGGGTTGGAGTTATAAATATAGTCAATGTTTATTGAAATATTTCTCCATGTGTTTTTAACGTTAACAAATATGTGAATTCCTCTCCCCTTTCTCTGTCACCTATTCAGCACATGTATTTTTATATGCTCATATAGAATACTACCTGGTATCACACAGACTTTCTTCTGAGGTGGCTGACTTGGCAGATACAAATTGTGAGAAGAGATCACTCCTCCTAAACCCTTTTGGAACTGAAATTTCAACCTATGGGTGAGCCTCCTAGTTGAACAACATTATACATAAATCCATTTTCAGTAAAATGTATTTTTTTGGATATGTGAAGGATATATATTTCATTTTGAATTTCGATTGGCATATATATTGCTACTTTTAATGTCTGTGAGTGTGTTTCTGTGTGTATATATATATATATATATATATATATATATATATATATATCACTCTCCAGATTTTTCAAAATATGAAATATATGTGTCTTATTATACACTCCCTAAAATCATTCATATTCACGTATGTGGATTTATAATCAACTTTTCACAAGATTATTCTCAGAAATTCAGATTATTCATTCACCTGAAATACATATTGGTTTCCTAATACTGAAAACTAACTTCAGTAAATGCTGCATACAAAGCATAATATTTCATCATTGCCTGATGGCCACGAATAGAGTGCATCACACCCAGTGTAACGCGCCACTGCACAGGTGAATAACGAGATAGAACCACAAAAAACTATCTTGTTAAGAACTTACAGCAAAATGGGGGTGCACCAAAACCTATAAGAAAGATTTTTAGCACTGAGATCTGGTAATTGGGTCTGAAAAACGAGCCAAATGTGCAACCGGAGATCCGGTCTGACTGATCCTCAAAACAATAGAGTGTCTGGGTTCCAATAGACACCCTCCACACCCAACAAATGACAGGCCCAGAATACAGATTGAACTGCAGAGAAGCATCACTCAGGGGAAATCTAGTCTAGCAGGAGAAACCAGGACTAGCAGGAGAAACCAGGGGACTAGAGGCCAGGCTCTTGTGACTGGGAAGCTGGAGAACACAGAAGCGCAGGTGACAGTCCACCTGCTGTCCGTGTGACTGGGCGTCTGGAGAACACCGGCGCGCAGGAGACCGACTGCGCCACTGGGTGGCTAGTGATTGCCCACCCGCCAGTGACGTAGAGCTGAAACCAACTGGAGACAGTCCAGTTCCATCCCCGTATTCGAACATTTCGGCAAGGAGCCTGGGCCCGCCAAAGCAGAGGGGTGACGTCACTGGAGCTCGGCCTTCGGAATTCCCTACAAGTGGAATCCACTTTAGCAGGCATAGTCTACCAACACAAAGGAGAGACAACAGAGATACACAACACCGAAACAAATCTATAGAATAAAACAGAAACACAGCAATCAAATAGAGCTGGAAAGTAACATGAGCATCATGAAAAAACAAGGGAAAGAAAGGAGTACAAACAATGCAGGACAACTTAATTCTACAGGAGGACCTAGAAGCATCAGAAACAGGGATAGGGAAAGAACTTAAGGCATTCCTAACTCAGATGGAAAGGAATATTAGAGAAGACATGAGGCAGCAAGTCCAAGCAATAAAAGTATATTTTGAAAATGAATTAAACAAACAAACTCAAATGGCAAACAACGAGCTTTACCAGGAGATAGAGATCTTAAAAGAAATCAAACAGTAATACTAGAAATGCAGGAAAGTATTAACCAAATTAAAAACTCAAACGAGAATATTACAAATAGACTAGATCAAGCAGAAGTCAGAATATCAGATAATGAAGACAAAGTTTATCAACTTGAAAAGAATATAATCAACACAGAAAAGAGGCTTAAATCCCACTAGCAATCTATTCAAGAGATATTGGATGTCACAAAAAATGAGAGTCATTGGGATAGAAGAAGGCATAGAGATTCAAACCAAAGGAATGGAGAACATATTAAATAAAATAATTCTAGAAAACATCCCAGAGATGAAAGATGGATCGGATTGTCAAATCCTGGAAGCCTACAGGACTCCAAACATTCAAAATCATAATAGACAAACTCCAAGACATATAATTATGAAGATAGCCATCATACAGAACAAGGAGAGAATATTAAACACTATAAGAGAAAGGAGGCAGATTACATTCAGGGGAAAACCAATTAGGTTAATGACTGATTTTTCATCACAGACTTTGAAAGCGAGAAGATCCTTGAACAATGTATTTCAAATGCTGAAAAATAATGGATTCCAACCAAGAATACTGTATCCAGCAAAATTAAGGTTCAGATTTGAAAACGAAATTAAAGTCTTTCACAATAAACAAAAGCTAAAAGAATTCGCACCCAGAAAACCAGCACTGCAAAGCATTTTGAGCAAAATACTACAAGAAGAGGAATTGATAAATAGTGCCGAAAACTAACAGCAGGAGGTATCTCAGTAAAGGGGGAGGAAAATAACCAAAAAAGTAAAAACTAGCCAAACTAAAACATAATAAATAAATAAACATGATTGGAAGAACAAATCATATTTCAATTGTAACCTTAAATGTTAATGGATTATATTCACCAATCAAGAGAATGGGCTAGTAACCTGGATCAAAAAAAATAAATCCAACAATATGCTGCCTTAAGGAGACTCATATGATAGGAAAAGACATACACAGGGTGAAGGTAAAAGGTTGGGAAAAATCATACCACTCACATGGCCCTCAGAAGCAAGAAGGAGTGGCCATACTCATGTGGAATAAAATCAACTTCAAACCTAAGTTAATCAAAAGGGATAAAGAAGGACACTATATTCTGTTAAAAGAAACCATCCACCAACAAGACATAACAATTATGAATTTGTATGCACCAAGCAATGGAGCTGCAATGTTCATAAAACAAACTCTCCTCAAGTTCAATAGCCAAATAGACTACAACACAATAATTATGGGTGACTTCAAGACACCACTCTCGGCATTAGACAGATTCTCTAGACAAGAACTGAATAAAGAAACTATCAAACTCAACAGCACAATTTGTAACCTAGACTTGAACGACATATATAGAATATATCAGCCATCATCAAGTGGATACAGGTTCTTCTCAGTTTCACATGGATCCTACTCAAAGATAGACCATATATTATGCCATAGGGCAATTCTTAGTAAATTTAAAAGCATGGAGATTATACCATGCACTATATCTGATAATAATGGAATGAAACTGGAAATCAATGATGAAAGAAGGAAGGAAAAATCTTACATCACATGGAAAATGAACAACATGCTACTGAATGATCACTGGGTTACAGAAGACATAATGGAGGAGATAAAAAAAGTTCTTAGAGACAAATGACAATACAGACACAACATACCAGAATCGATGGGACACAATGAAAGCAGTTTAAGAGGGAAGTTCATTTCTTGGAGTTCTTTCCTCAAAAAAAGAAAAAAATCAACAAATAAATGAACTCACACTACACCTCAAAAACCTAGAAAAGGAAGAGCAAAACAACAGCAAATGTAGTAGAAGACAAGAAATAATTAAATTTAGAGCAGAAATCAACAAAATTGAAACAAAAAAAAATTTAAAAATTTGATAAAACTAAAAGTTGGTTCTTTGAAAAAATAAATAAGATTGACAGGCCCACAGCCATGCTAATGAAGAGAAGAAGAGAGAGAACTCAAATTACTAACATACGGGATGAAACAGGCAATATCACAACAGACACTACAGAAATACAGAAGATAATTAGAAAGTATTTTGAAACACTATATTCCAATAAAATAGAAGATAGTGAAGATATCGATGAATTTTTTAAGTCATAAGATCTGCCCAGATTGAGTCAGGAAGACACACGCAATTTAAACAGACCAATAACAAAGGAAGAAATGAAAGAAGCCATCAAAAACTACCAACCAAAAGAAGCCATGGACCGGATGGGTATACAGCGGAGTTCTACAAAACCTTTAAAGAAGAATTAATACCAATATTTTTCAAGCTATTTCAAGAAAAACAAAAAGAAGGAGCTTTTCCAAATTTATTCTATGAGGATAAATCACCCTGATCCCGAAACCAGACAAAGACACTTCAAAGAAAGAAAACTACAGACCAATATCTCTAATGAACTTCGATGCAAAACTTGTCAATAAAATCCTGGCGAATCGAATACAAAAGCATATCAAAAAAATTGTGCACCATGATCAAGTAAGATTCATCCGTGGGATGCAAGGCTTGTTCAATATACGGAAATCAATAAATGCCATTCACCACATCAATAGACATAAAGACAAGAACCATATGATCATCTCAATAGATGCAGAAAAAACATTTGACAAAGTTCAGCATCACTTTATGTTCAAAACACTAGAAAAACTAGGGATAACAGGAACTTACCTCAACATTGTAAAAGCTATATATGCTAAACCTCAGGCTAGCATCATCCTAAATGTGGAAAAACTGAAGGCATTCCCTCTAAAATCTGGAACAAAACAGGGATGCCCTCTATCACCACTTCTATTCAATTTAGTTCTTGAAATACTAGCCAGAACAATTAGACAGACAAAAAAAATTAAAGGCATAAAAATAGGAAAAGAAGTATTTAAATTATCGCTATTTGCAGATGTCATGAAAATATATTTAACAGACCCCAAAGGGTCTACAATGAAACGGCTAGAGTTAATAAATGAATTCAGCAAAGTGGCAGAATATAAAATTAACACGCATAAATGAAAGGCATTCCTGTATGTCAGCAACACAACTTCTGAAATGGAAATGAGGAAAACCACTCCATTCACAATATCCTCAAATAAAATAAGATACTTGGGAATCAACCTAACAAAAGACGTGAAAGTTTTATATACTGAAAACTACAGAACCCTAAAGAGAGAGAGAGAAGAAGATCTTAGAAGATGGAAAAACAAAAGACCCAGAATAGCAAAAGCAACTCTAAACAGAAAATATGAATCTGGAGGTATAGTGATACCAGAGTTCAAACTGTACTAAAAGCAATAGTAACAAAAACAGCGTGGTACTGGTAACAAAATAGGCAGGTGGAACAATGGTACAGAATAGAGGACACAGAAACCAATCCTCAAAATTACAACTTTCTTATATTTGAAAAAGGGGCTAAAAGCATGCAATGGAAGTAGGATAGCATCTTCAAACAATGGGGTAGGGAAAATTGGGGAAAGGTGGGGCAAGGGAGAGAAGTGAACAACAGCAGATGAGGTAGAGAAAGAAGATGGGAGGGGATGGGAAGGGGTATAGTAGGGGATAGTAGGGGATAGGAAATGTAGCAGAATACAACAGTCACTAATATGACATTATGTAAAAATGTGAATGTGTAACCGATGTGATTCTGCAACTCGTATTTGGGGAAAATTGGGAGTTCATAACCCAATTGAGTCAAATGTATGAAAGATGATATAGGATGAGCTTTGTAATGTTTTGAACAACCAATAAAAAATAAATAAATAAAGGTTTAAAGTTGAGTGGGAAGAAATCAGCTAAAAAAGAGTTGAGATGCATTCATTTTGCTAAGCAGAAACTTTGTTTTGTGTACTTGTAACTATCACAAATTTATTTTACCAGAAAACTGGCTTTTAAAAATGCACATAATTGAGATTAAAGGATAATCCACTTACCTTCAAGAAAAACTCATAGCATTTCCTATATTTTTCATATTTTATTTTTTTGTGAATATTTTGTCATGGACCAGGTCTAGACTTAGGCTATTCTTCCAGAATACTACCTCATCTGACAAGTTGGTACAATGTGTTGGATTGTTCTTTTCATCTTTTATTTAATAGTTTCTAGATGATAATGTGTATTTTTCCATATGTTTGTTTGGACATACATACCCAACTATATCTTTGCATTTTCTGTTTTACTGGGGAAGAGACTCATCAAAAGCTCTTTATTATATGTATCAACAATCAAACATTTAGAGCATGCAATTATACATAATTTTGCATGAAAATATTTTTGTACCATTTTTATAAAGATTTAGAATTATTAATACTGTCCCTACTGTAATTAGTAACTCCTTACAAAAAGAATTAATCAATTGACTTTATATCAATTATGAATATGAAAATTACTAAAATAAGTATTTGGCAATTAATATGCAATTGATAGAAAGTGAAATCACAAGAAAGCCATTTAAAATGTCAGTGCATATGGTCCTTAAATAATAGGTTGTTCAAAAAAAAAATTCTCTAATTCAAAAGAGTTAATATGCCATATTACAGCTAAATGTGATATAAAAACCTTAAATTATCAGTATTGATAAATAAGAATGATACCTGTTTACTTAAATATGTTTATTTGATTTTCACTGTAAGATGTTAATTCTGGAAGACTTGAGAATTAAGAAAGACTTGGTCTATATTATTTCTAACAGGCTAATCAAAGTACTTTTAAATATATATGTATATATATATATATATATATATATATATGTAACACATATGCATGAATATAGATACATATGCATAATAAATGTATTGTAATATATTTATCAGGTGGTTATAATTTTTAAATTTTCTCAAGAAAAGAATGACTATAAAAAACAGTTTTAAATGTAAATTTCATAGCATAGTACTGTTTGTAATGCTATGAGAGAAAAATACTTATGGAGGGAAAATGAAAAAGGAAGAGAGAGAAGGGGGAAAATGAGGAAGAAAGTGAGTAAAGAAGAGGGAGAGGAGTGTTTGATGAAAAGATAAAAGTGGAGGGGCTGGGTTTGTGACTCAGTGTTAACATGCTTGTCTAGCATGTGTGAGGCAGTGGGTTATATTCTCAGCACCACATACGAATAAATAAAATGAAGGTCTATCAACAACTGAAAAAATAAAAAAAGGAGAAATATTACCAAAATTCCAAGATTTTATGAATGTTAAATACAAAAAATTATGTTGCATAGCCTTATGTAAATTCTAGACTCCCCAAAATAATCATTAAATGCTAGATTATTAGTGTTATAACTAAAAATCCATTGCTCTTTCTTCTACATTCTGTGGCATGCTAGTGCTAAAATAAATTGTATTATAACACCAAAATAAAATTCTAATATTTATACAGTAACTGACCCAGTTTAACATCAATGCAAGAAGATTCCTATGTGATATAATGTGTATTTTGACGTTCATTTTTATTCAACACTGGTACATTACTATTTCTCCAGTTAATGCACATCATAGGATGTATATTTCATCCACAATTTAGCAAATATATACACATTTGTTTTGCTTTCAATCACTTTTGCTTCAGAACACATGTATTCCTCCATGTTTCTTGACTTCTCTTTTTGTGACACTTCTTTCCAAACACATTATTTTCGATTTCCATTATCACTTTTGAAGCAAAACTGACATACCCGTCATGATAAAACATAACACTAATATTACCATTAGATGTAAAACTGGTTTAAATGAATGATTGTACATCAATATAAGATTTCTTGTATACTTTCAGATATCAATTCAATCCATTATTCAAAGTGAAAACAGTTATATCATTTATTCACAGTATGGTCTATTCATGCATTGTCTATATATTGATAGACACATGGTACACCTCTGTGTACTCCCAACAATAATTTCTATATCTTCAAAATATTGCTCCCAGAAATGGTGGAAAAAATATGCATGTCAACTGATCTACATATACATTTTATCACAGTAATATTCTGGACACAAAATGCAAAGGTCACACTTATGACTGTCCCAAAGCCTAAATGGAAAGTGAACATGGATTACTAAAAACATCCATGTCCAGGTTGCCTAATGCTCTCAAATGTCAATCCTATTGGTGATTACATATGTGTTTCTTCCTAAGACTACATTTTCAATCTCACCCTGTTGAAACTGTCTAAACCTCTCACTCATTTTATAATTTGCCTGATTTCCTACTCTCTATTCACATCTGCTTTCCTACTTTTTTCCCCAGTTCATCATTGTGACTGACTCTTCACATGTGCTGACATTTATATTCAATCTCTACCAGAAACCCTATTGCTAAAGAACTTTTGGTCCATATTCTATACTCAATCTTCTTCGTAATCCTACCGACTATATTCCTAATCCTAGCAAAATTCCCTTTTTTAACTGGATGCTCTCTTCTACATTCAATCATCGAAGGTACAAGGATCTATGCCATTGCATATCAATTTATCTGAGACATATGTGCAGAACATAATTCAAAGCTAAGTATCCCACTCAAAGGCCAAATTCCCTTCTAGGATTCAAATCTTACCTAGATTTATATTTCAATACTTATATTTCACCTATATTTTCATGTAAATATTGCAGGTTTCCAATAACATTGTTCATCAAGCAGAATGATTCCTAACCCATATTGAACATGTTATTAATCCTAACCATACACTGTTCCTCAATCTAAATTTACAGAAGAGCAGAGACAGAGTTGGTATTACAATACAGGAATGTATGGATCTTCCACCTGCTGAGAACCTCAAAGGTCCATGTAGAAATAATCCCTGGAGAATGTGTAGGATGCTATGAACGACCTGAGAGGGCAAAAGTCATCTTCCATGGCAAAAAAACATGGTCAGGATAAAGGGTTGTGTCTTAATCAGAATCTCTCTTCTTAATGTAGAGAAGATGGAACAAACCAAGCCTCTGTGGAGAGCTGTTCCCCAGTACCTATGGTTGATATACCATTCTAACTTATGAAAATGTCAGAGGAAGTAGGTGCAGCCTCCATCTCATGGGACCCTTGGAAGCATCTGTTAGGACAAAGTGGTTGCCAAGGCTGTGACCTCATTCAGTTCCTGAAGGAAGTGACCTACCTCACTTTCTTGGTGATGGAATCTCTGAACTTGGGATCCAGGAAACCAGGCACACAGAGCCAGTCCCAGTACCAGTCCCAGTGGTCTCACTTGTTTGGATTTACCAAGGACAGAGTCAGTCTTTCTTGGTACCTACTGATGTGAGGATGGCCAAATGCCAGAAAAGCTCTGAAGAGGGGCCCTTCCTGAGAAAGCAGAAAGTGGCTCACCAATGGATCCTCACAACTTCACAGAGTTGGCCAAAGAAAACAGATCTGAGACAAGACAGGCCATTTTGGGGTAACATAGTATGGCCCACCATTCAGAGGACACACTGTATAGTCACAGACCTACTTGGGGAAAGGAGGTGCCTTTGTGGGTGTGGGTGTGAGTTTTTGGTTCTGTCTCATTTTCTGAGAATAGGTGGAAAAGGCGGGTTTTTTTTTTGGTTTGGTGTGGACTCTTTATAGTAGATCATTTGACAAGGTGAGTGTTTCTTTATCTATGTATTCCACTGTGTCCATGGTTGAAGACATTAGAAAAGAGAATGCATCAAGGATGTGTCCTGTCTATTAGGAAGCTTCCCAGCATTCATCCTGCCCGATTTATTAATGGACTGTGGCTTGTCTTATAGATGTGCAACACCTACTAAATTCCTAAGTTCAGGTTTTCTTCCTAAATTCTGGCCACTCTCCAAAATAGTCTTATGGATTTGTGTCCAAGATATGTACCCCTCCAAGCTCTGTGACATGGCCATGTACTGGATAGCTGAAGGAAATGGGAGCATCTCAGAAAACACAGATATCAGTGTGACCAGTAATGTCTCAGTGGAAAAACCCTTCTTTTGGCCTTTTGCTTACCTATTGATCTGTTGACCTGAATGTCAGGAGGTCTTTGCCTCAGTCCACCCATTTGGGAAGACTGATGAAAACTGTTTTCAAATGGAAATGCATGCGCATCACCTGTCGCTCTTTGTTTAATTGCTTAGGATAAGGATGTGTCTGATTCAGCCTCTTGGCCCTGTGTGATGCTGTGGCTTAGATTCTCAGCACCTCATGGATCTAAAGAAAGATTCCATGTGTGTATCCAAAACAAAAATGGTAAAAAACCACGCTGACTTTAGGAAAATAAGTGGCAAGGGAGCTCTTTTGAACACTGTCTTGGGCTGCGCCCCTCATGGAAAACTCCAGCAAGAGGTTATGATTAGTGTCTATATGGAAGAGGATGAGGGCCTTGTGGGAGTGTTTTGGTTTTAATTGTGTTTATTTGTGTGGTGGTTGGAAGTGATGACTGGGTCCACCTGGGCTTGAACTCTGGTGTGATACCCTTAGAGACTGAGGTCTAGAACTGACGTCAGAGAAGTATTGCCATGAATTGTGTTGGGGTTTTAGGAGGCCATGCATGAGAGTCGCTCTTGGAAACTGAGATCTTGGACCAGGGTAGCTTTCCACAGAACACTGGGAATCTCAGCCAGGATATCACATGATTTCATTCTGAAAGACTTGGCAGCAATAGTTGAGAGTCAAAACTCACATGGACCTCATATTGTAGACCTCAATGGGCCTGGCTTCATGTGACTTTTTGGTCACTCTTTGGGAAGACTTTCCTCTGAGAGTTCTCCAGAACTTTCATTGAAATAAACTTCCTCAACATTTAATGGTTCCTGAATAAATTTAAACCCACAGTGCCTCCAACTTCATCCTTTAAAAATGGCTAGATAAGTACCATGACATTTTTTAAATTCCCATGACCAGATGGCACTGGAGTAACTTTGGATCTTATGCTGTTGATCATGAGTGTACAAGACAGTGCCTTGATTGACTTGGTTTCATGAGAATGGTGTAGAACAGAGATGCCAGTAATTTGGAGACTGCTGAGTTGGGGCCTAGAGCAGTGATGTGCAGGTGTGTGATAAAACATCTGTGTTGGGGCCATGTGGATCTGCCATTGGCTTCCAAATGGCTTGTGACTGACATGCTGCAGCCAGCAGACCCTTATATGTAAAGGCATCTTGTTATATGGAGATTTTTCAGGGCAATGTTCAGAATCAAGTTGCTATGGTCAAGGGGGCAAGCATGTGCGATAGAAGCCTGGTTGGTGCATTTATATGCAGACCCTGACACACCACATGTGACAGAAATCCCTCCAGCACTGTGCCCCAGTTGAAATCCTTGTATTTCAAGAAGCAAATACCAAACTCCAAGTGCAGCAGCAAGAAACACCACGAAAACTGGAGGATTACCAACTGGGTTCACAGTCCAAACAGGGAGACACTTAGCCCCAAGTTGCCACAGTTTACCTACAAAGAGAGAATTCAGAACTGCTGCCACATGTTCATTAGGAAAATAAGAAACAACATCCTCCAGGTCACATAGATGAAGACCCAGCTTTGATGGTCTCACTACAAAGAAAGCTAAAGCTTCTGACAACAACGTATATTTCAAGTGCCCAACCTCAGAGGCAGTTTCTCAAGAAGTCTTTAGGCAAGCAGAGCTCCATGTTTCTGGAGTGTTTACCCTTTCCCTTACTTTTGGAAACTCCTCTACCACCTTCAAGGTTGTGAACTCCTGAGCATTTTCCATTCCAGATATGTATTAACAGATTTTCTAATTCTTCTCCTCTAATTGTGTCTTACTTGGGGCGAAGGTAATGTCAAGGCATTTTTCTGGATGAGAGTGGAAAGATTTTTGTTTAGCATATGTTTGCATACACATTGGATTCATTTTCCTATTTTCCATTTGAAATACTGAATCCCTGACACTAACCCATACTGTACTAGAATCTGACTACTAATCCTAATATGATGGAGAAAAAGAATCCTAACAGAAAAGAAATAGAAGCTGTTCAGAGAAGGCATGGTATATATTTGGACTTGCCTTTTGCAAGTAGGTGTTATAATTCTAGTCAATTTTTAATTGAAATAGTCCTCCATGTGTTTTTAAAGTTAACAAATATGTGAATTCCTGTCTCCCTTTCACTGTAGACTATTCAGCACATCTATTTTATATGCACATAAAGAATCCTACCTTTTATCACGTGTATATTTTTGTGCGGTAGCTGATTTGGCAGATACAAATTTTGAGAAGAGATCACTCCTCCTAGATGCTGTTGGAACTGAAAATTGAACCTATGGGTGAGCTTCCTAGGAGAACAACATTATACATAAATCCCTGTTAAGTAAATTGAATATTTTTAGATCTGTGAATGATGTATATTTCATGGTGAATTTGGATTGGCATATATGTTGCTACATTTTAAAATTTGTGTGTGTGTGTGTGTGTATACACACATACACACTCTCCAGATTTTTCAAAATATGAAATATATGTGTCTTATTTACACTCCCTAAATTCATTCATGTTCAAGTATGTGGATTTATAATCAACTTTTCACAAGATTATTTTCAGAAATATTCATCCACCTGAAATTCATATTTGTTTTCTATTACTGAAAACTAACTTCAGTGAATGGTGCATACGTATCCTGTTGATAGTCACAGCCGAAGGGGCCACAGCAAACTTCCAGGTGCCAGCAAACTTTCAGCTGCAGGCTGATGATTGGCTCACAGCGGCCTTAGCAACTTCTAGCTCATTGTCTCCTCTGTGGTGATGCTCATTGGAGATGCTCATTGAGATGTTTCCCCGCCTTTCAGACTTCCAGCTTATGATTGGCTCACAGCAGCCCCAGCAACATCTAGCTGATTGGCTCCTCTGCGGTGATGCTTATTGGGCTGTTTCCCTGCCCATTCAGACCATGGAGCTGCTCATTGGGGGACTTTTTTGGCTCTGCCCACGTGACCCAGCCAATCTGCCTCAAGAGCAGGAGGATTGTGAGAAGTGGATAGAGGCTTTTGTGGGAGGGAGAGGCTTTTGGGAAGCTGGTGTTGGGAGTTGGGGTTCTGAGGATTTTTCTTGAGAGGCTGTTTTGCTTGGCGTGTGTGGTTCTAAAAATAAAGTTAGTTTCTTTTGACAAGTGGATTCTGATTGTGCCCAGCCAGACAGCGGCATTTGGTGGCTCATATGGGGAGCGACTGAGGGTAACTGATAAGGTAAACTGCTCGCTCTTGAGGGCAGGGCGAGAGGATGGGTAGCCATTTTATGATTCCTATTTTGTTTTAAGTTGCCTGTCCCTGGAGATGAGTGAGATGGAAGAAAAACTGCTCACATCTGAGGAAAAACTATTTGTGTCTGAGGAACAGATAGGGAGAAAGGCTATAATAATTTTTTGTTGTTCCATTTTTATTTCGTTCTATCTCTTTTTTTGTTTGGTGTTATCTTGTTGGTTTGTATTATAGTAGAAATATGGGATCAAAAATTAGTAAAAAACAAACCAAAAAAGTGTTAAGTAAATTGTTAGAGGAAGGAGGCATCCCAGTAAAATCAAGAGCAGTCATGGCAATTGTTGATACAATACAAAAATGTAGACCATGTCTTTTTAAGAAGGAATTGTTAAATATATCACAATGGAACCATCATGGTGCAGATTTAAAAAGAATAGAAAAGAAAAGCCCAGGGATTCTGCCAGTTGGCACATTGCCATTGTGGACATTCATATCTTGTTTGCTTAGTTCAAAGCCTTCAGTTCAGTCAATGGTAGAGGAAGAAGAAGACATATTGATTCAAGTAAAACAGAAGGTGTCTCAAGTTAGTCAGACAGAAGAAAAAATTCAAGTAAAAGAGAAGGTCTCTCGAGCTTGTCAGATAGAGGAAACTATTCAAGTAAAAGAGAACGTCTCTCGAACTAGTCAGACAGAGGAAAAAATTCAAGTAAAAGAGAAGGCCTCTAAAGCTAGTTAGACAGAGAAAGAAAGTGTAAAACAGTAAAAAACATCAGGGGAAATTTACAACAGGAGACTGCTACTAACACCTTTCTATCACCAGATGACATAAGTGTCCAACTAACAAGGCCACTTTCTTATGCTGGGAGGCCCCCAACTCCCGCAGTTGATAGTTAGGATCCTGAGACAAGATCTCAAATATTAACATGCCCTGTATTTGAGGGAGGAGGGCAGCGTGTTTACCATGCTTTAAATTTCAAAACAGTGAAGCAGCTAAAAGAGGCTGTAACAACCTATCGTCCTCAAGCACCCTTCAATGTAATCATGGTCGAATCCATTAACAACTTGAACATGAAGCCAGTGGTTTGGGCTAATATGTGTAATGTTGTGCTAAATGGAGGACAATGCATGTTATGGAAGGTTGCCAATGAGGAATGTTGAAAGGAGACAGCTAGGCGAAATGCAGGAGCTGGTTATCCTCAGAGAAATCTAGATATGTTGTTAGGAAAGGGACCTTATGAAGATCAGCCACAGCAAATTGCATATGATCATGGTGTATGTGCAGAAATTGGTGTAGATGCAATTAAGGCATGGAAGACTTTACAAGAACATGGAGGTTTACAAGGTCAATTATCTAAGGTAATACAAGGAGCTAATGAACCTTATGCTGAATTTGTAGATAGGCTTATTCAAAGAGCTACCAGAGTTTTTGGGAATACAGAACAAGCAATGCCATTACTAAAACAACTGGCTTATGAGCAAGCGAATCGTTGTTGCAGAGATATCATTAGACCATGGAAAAATGAAGATTTAAACACATTGATTTAATTATGTAGAGACATTAATGAACAAGAGCAAGTCATGGCAGCTGCAGTAAAACAGGCTTTAGTTGCCAGATACATTAATGAACAAGGGCAAATTGTGGCAGCTACAGTAAAACAGGCTTTAGATGCCAGACCAAGAACATGCTACCAATGTGAAGAAACAGGACATTTTAAAAGGAATTGGCCCATAGAAGGAGGGTTTAACAATATTAGTTATCAAAGGAGTAGAATACCAGGTATTTGGCCACAATGCCATAGAGGGAGACATTGGGCTAATGAGTGCTGTTCTCAAACCACCATAGAGGGTACTCAATTATCAAAAAATGAACAAGGACCAGGTGTTTATCCACGATATCATGGAGAAAGGCATTGGGCTCAATTGCCAAATAAATGGACAGGGGGTTCCAATGCTCCGGGGCCCCAAACCACAAATATACAGAGCACTGGAGGAACCCAGCAACCCCAACAGGGTAGTGCCCAGGACACATTGTCCATCAGATCCCTCATCAGACAAACCAGAGGGAGCACAGTGTTGGACATCTGTGCCTCTGCCAGATCAGTACTAACTCCAGAGATGGGAGTTCAAATCATTCCCACAGGGGTAAAAGGACCTCTTCCCAAAGGAACCATGGGCTTATTATTGGGATGCAGCTCTTCTACTCTAAAAGAACTTATGATAAGTCCTGGGGTGATTGATCCCGATTATGAAGGTGAAATAAAAATTATAGCCAGTTCTCCAAAGGACATATCAGTAATTTCACAAGGAGATAGAATAGCACAGTTACTAATAATACCCAGCCTATATGATAAATTTTCCAGTCGTACTGTAGAAAGATGTTCCAAGGGATTAGGCTCCACAGGTGTAGATTTGGCTATGCTTTCTTTAAATTTAGATTCTCGCCCCATGCTAAAACTAAATATTCAAGGGCATGAATTGAATGGGCTACTGGATACAGGTGCAGACATTAGCATCATCTCTCGTCAAGAATGGCAAAAACATTGGCCATTACAACAAGCCACTCAAACGCTTCGAGGCCTATAAGTGGCGACTAATCCCCATAGAAGTAAAATGGTATTAGATAGGAATGATCCTAAAGGATGTGAAGGAACTATACAGCCATATGAATTGGATCATCTTCCCATAAATTAATGGGGACGAGATGTCCTAGATCAATTAGGTTTGACATTAACAAATAACATCAACCAAAATGCAGCCACTATTATGACTAGACAAGGTTTTAGGAAAGAAAAAAGATTAGAAAAACAAGAATAAGTCATAGCAGCACCAATACAAATAGATCAAGGAACAGAGAGACATGGGTTGGATTTTCAGAAAGGGCCACTGAGACAATAAAAATTACCTGAAAATCAGAAAGACAGTATGGGTTCCTCAGTGGCCCCTGACTGAAGAAAAGATACAAGCAGTCCATGACCTGGTAAAACAACAATTAGCAGAAGGACATATACAACCGACTGTATATCCCCAAAATACTCCCATTTATGTCATCAAAAAGAAATCTGGTAAATGGAGACTATTGCAAGATTTTAGAGCCATTAATAATGAGATGGTTATTATGGGACCTGCTCAATCAGGGATTCCTCAATTGTCTGCTTTGCCAATAACCTGGTATGTTTTAGTTATAGATATTAAATATTGTTTTTTTTTTTCAATTATAATTCATCCTAAGGATAGTCCAGGTTTTGCTTTTACTATCCCTGCACTGAATCATGAAGGTCCTGATCAGAGATATGAATGAAAAGTACTCCCTAAAGGGATGGCTAACAGCCCAACTATGTGTCATATTTATGTTAACAAAGTAATCCAGCCACTTAGAAATCAAAATTCTGAACACAAATATTTCACTATATGGATGATGTATTATTAGCACACAAAGCTAAAAACACATTGCTAGAAAGTTATGCCACACTTACAAACTTATTAAAAATTATAATGTAGAGATAGCAATAGATAAAGTACAATTAAATTTTCCAATTAATTATTTAGGAGTTCTATTATCCTCAACCATGGTCAGTCCACCAAAAATTCAAATACGAGTAGATCAACTCAAATCACATAACGACTTTCAAAAGTTATTAGGAGACATTAATTGGATAAGGCCTTATCTAGGTATACCAACAGGAGAGTTGGGACCTTTATTTGATATCCTAAAAGGTCTATCAGATAAAAATTCACCCTGCATGTTAACACCTGAAGCAAGAAAGGCAATAAAAATCAATGAAACATATATGGAAAATATGCATTTGGATAGAATTGATATAAGTTTGCCTTTATTATTTATTGTACTACCAACAAAAAATATTCCTACAGGAGTATTTTGGCAAGAAGGTCCATTATTATGGATACATTTATCTTATTCTCCTTACACTATTCTTACTAGGTATCCTGAGGCTTTAGGATACTTAATACTCAAAGGAATTAAAGCAGCAAAGGGAGTGTTTGGAATTTCTTCCAATAAAATTTTTACTCCATATACTCTGAATCAAATTGATGAGTTAGCTAATGAGTTAAATACTTGGGCAATAATCATGGTCCAATCTAATGTTTCATTTGATAACCACTTACCATCTAACCCTTTATTTTCTTTTTGGTCATCGCATCCTGTAATTTTTCCAAAATTGAGAAGAAAAACACTTATCATGAATGCTTCAAATATATTCACTGATGTATCAAATAATGGTACAGCAGCAATAGTTATACCTGATAAAACTTATAAATTTTTAGTACCCAAACAATCAGCTCAAAAGGTAGAGCTTAATGCAGTATTACAAGCTTTTGAGATATTTAAATATTCTGTATTTAATTTATTTTCCGATAGTCAGTATATAGTTAATGCTATAGTATCCCTTAAAGTTTCTGGTAAGATTTCTCCTTTCTCTACTGTTTTCTCTTTACTTTCCAATATAAAAAGTCTAATCTGGGACAGAAAAGATCTATTCTTTATAAGACATATCAGGGCACATCCAAAAAGAAGATGATTTGACTCAAGGCCTTATCAGCTGATATCCAAAATTCCAGTTTGACTATCCTTACATCTGAGATAGAACCAGGATGCTTTTTTCATTATCTATTTTATTATTGCCCTTTCCCACATTCTATTTTGTTTTTTGAGCTCATACAGACCTAGTTTAATGTTTTGCTGATCAGTTCTATTTTTTGACAAAAGAGTTTTTGAACATTGCAATGGAGATTTCACGTGTAAAAAGTTATAAGGCCTTTACTATTAGGTTATGTGTTGTATGTATTATATTATGTGTGCACACTTGTGTTTTGTGTTATATGTTTGAATGTTCGTATGTCCATATATGATATATGATGAGCGCTCATAAAAAAAATGGATCCAAATATTTTTTTATTCACCTTATTTAAATGGTTTAATTTAAATTGGGTAAAGAGCTGTTGAGGTTTGTTTTAAAATTTGAAAAAAAGGAGGTTAACAGATCTGTTTCCTTTCTTTCACCTTTCCTTTTCATTATATTTAATAATTATCTTCAAGACAATGTAAATACTTAAGAAAATTGTTTTCTTTCAGTGCCTTCTGGAATGTTACATAATTTTTCTTTAGCCATTATTGCCAGAATTCCTATCTTCATCCCAGTGCTGGTGAAATCAAAGATAAAACCAATCTACAGCTTCTGCAATAGCCATCACTGAAATGCTTGCAGAACTTGCCTAGACACATTGAGAACTCTCCTGTATGCATTGTAAACTACCTGTTTGTGCAGCGACTTGTGGTAGTGTTCGGGTATATTTGCTGATGATGTCATCGGTGGTACAATTTTTCCAAAAGGAGCTGTCAATTGGCTTGGTGTATCTTCCTCTCTTCTGTGTGTCATTATCGTCCAGCTAATGTTTGGGGGCCATTAGAGGTGAGGCAAAGAACCTCACCACCCCCCGGTGGTACAAAGACCTCTCCACAGGTGTTGCTGTAAACTGGACCGGTAGTCAGTGATGGGTAAGATCCAATTGCAATGGTACCAACTTAACGGGTAAGGACCATATGTACTATTGGACAACCTAAGGCAGGCACTGTCCCTAAGCCACATGTGTGTTGTTTAAACAGAGAGGGGGAGATGTTGAGAGCCACATCCGAAGGGGCCCCAGCAAAATTCCAGAAGCCAGCAAACTTCCAGCTGCTGGCTGATGATTGGCTCACAGCAACATCTAGCTGATTGGCTCCTCTGCGGTGATGCTCATTGGGCTGTTTCCCTGCCCTTTCAGACCACGGAGTTGCTCATTAGGGGACTTATTTGGCTTTGCCCACATGACCTAGCCAATCGGCCTCAAGAGCAGGAGGATTGTGGGAGGTGGAGAGAGGCTTGTGTGGGAGGAAGAGGCTTTTGGGAAGCCAGTGGTGGCAGTTGGGGCTCTGAGGGTTTTTCCTGAGAGGCTGTTTTGTTTGGCGTGTGTGGTTTTAAAAATAAAGTTAGTTTCTTTTGACAAGTGGCTCCTGATTGTGCCCAGCAAGACTGCGGCATTATCCTAATATTTCTACAGTAACTGCCCCAGTTTAACAGCAATGCAAGTAGACTCTTATGGGACATGATTTGTATTTTGATGTTCATTTTTATTCAACACTGGTACATTACTATTTCTTCAGTTTATGCACATCAGAGGGTATATATTTCTTGCACAAGTTGGCAAATTTATAGGCATTTGTTTCACTTTCAATCACTTCCTGCTTCAGAACACATGCATTACTCCAGGTTTCTTAACTGGTCTATTCGTGAGACTTCTTTCCAAACATATTATTTCCGATTTTCTTTATAATTGTTTAAGCAAAACTCACACACCCTTCATGATAAACCATAACTATCATTTCACAATTAGATGTATAACTGTTTGGAATGAATGATTGTATATCAATATAAGATTTCTTATATATTTTCTGATATCAATTCAATTCATGATTTAAAGTGGAACCAGTTATATTATTTATTCACAGTATGGTCTATTCATGCATTATCTATATTCATAGACACAGGGTACACCTCTTTGTACCCCCAATACTAATTTATACATTTTCAAAATATTGCTCCCAGTAATAGAGGAAGAATTACTCATGTCACCTGATCTAAATATGCATGTTATCACAGTAATATTCTGGACGCAAAATGCAAAATTCACACGTGTGATTGTACCAAAGCCTAAATGGACACTGAACATGGATTACTAAAAACATCCATGTCCAGCTTGCATAACGCTCTCAAATGTCAATCCTATCGGTGACTACATATTTGTTTCTTCCTAATATATTCAACCTCAAAACTGTTGAAAATGTCTAATACTATCACTCACCCTGTACTTTGCCTGTTTTCCTAATGTCTCTATTGATATCGGCTTTCCTACATATTTTCCCCAGTTCATCATTGTGACTGACCCTTCACATGTGCTGACATTGATATTCACTCTCTAACCAAAACCCAATTGCTAAAGAACTTTTGGTACAAATACTAAATTCACCCTTGTTCCAAAATCTACTGACTATCTTCCTGATCCTATTGATTATCCCTGTTTGAGTGGATGTTCTCCTCTACATTCAATCATCCAAGGTACAAGTCCTATGGCATTGTATATCGACTTATCTGAGACATGTGTGCAGAACGTAATTTAAAGCTATGTATCGCAATCAATTGCCCAATGCACTTCTGAGCTTCAAATCTCACCTAGATTTCTGTTTACATACTTATATTTCACCTCTGTATTCCTATAAATATTGCAGGTTCCCAATACCATTATTCATCCCACAGAATGATTCCTAAACCAAATCGATCCTGTTATTATCCCTAACCATACACTCTTGCCTCAATCTAACATTACAAAAGAGCAGGGACAGAGTTCATCTTACAATACAGGAATGTAGGAGATCTTACACCTGCTGAGAACCTCAAATTTCTATGCAGAAATGATCCCTGGAGAAGATGTAGGCAGCTATGAAGGACCTGAGAGAGCAAAAGCCATCTTCCATGGCAAACACCTTGTGATAACGAAGGGATGTGTATGAATCAGCCTCTCTTTTCTTAATGTAGAGAAGATGGACCAAACCAGACCTGCGTGGAGAGGTGTTCCCGGGTGGCCATTGTTGATATACCATTCAAACTTGTCAAAGTGTCACAGGAAGTAGGGGCAGCCTCCATCTCATGAGACCCATGAAAGCAACTGTTAGGACAAAGTGGTTGCCAAGGCAGTGATCTCATTCAGTTCCTGAAGGAGGTGACCTACCTAACTTCGTTGGTGATGTAACTCTCTGAAATTGGGATCCAAGAAGCCAGGCACCCAGAGCCAGTCCCAGTCCCAGTCCCAGTGGTCGAACTTGTTTGGATTTACCAAGGACAGAGTCAGTCTTTCTTGGTACCTAATGATATGAGGATGGCCAAATGCCAGTAGAGCTCAGAAAAGGGGCCTTTCCCTAGATAGCAGGTATTGGCTCAATGCTGCCTGCTGACAACTTCGTAGAGTGGGCCAAGAAGAACAGATCTGAGACAGGCCAGGCCATTTTGGGGCAACATAGTATGGCCCACCAGTCAGAGGACACTCCAGATAGTCACAGACCTACTTGGGGGAAGGAGGTGCTTTTGTGGATGTGGATGTGAGTTTGTGGTTTTGTCTCATGTTCTGAAAATAGGTAGGAATGGTGGTTTGTATGGTTTGGAGTTGACTGTTTCTAGGAAGTCGTTTGGCAAGGCGAGTGTTTCTATGTCTGTGTATTCACTGTGTTCGTGGTTGTAGTCTTTAGAAAAGAGAATGCATTAATGGAGGTTTCCTGTCTAGTTGGAAGCTTCCCAGCATTCCTCCTGCCCACTTTATAAATGGACTGTGGCTTGCCTTATGGATGGGCAACACCTACTATCTTCCTAAGGTCCTCTACACATCTTGATTTCTGGCCTCTCTCCAGAATAGGCTCATGGTTTTGTGGCCAAGATATGTACCATCTCCAAAATCTGTTACATGGCCATGTAATGGATAGCTGAAGGGAATGGGAACATCTCAGAAAACTCAGATATCAGTGTAACCAGTAAAGTCTCAGTTTAAAAACCTTGCTTTGGCCCATTTGCTTACCTATGGTTATGTTGCCCTGAATGTCAGGAAGGTATTTGCCTCAGGCCACCCCTTTCTGAAGCCTGAAGAAAACATTTTTCAAATGGAAATGAATGGGCATCACCTGTGGATCTTTGCTTAATTGCTTTGGAAAGAGATGTGTCTGAATCAGCCTCTTGGCCCTGTGTGAGGTTGGGGCTTTGATTCTCAGAAGGTGATAGATCTTAAGAAAGATCCCATGTGTGCTTGGGTGTTCTATTGCCTCCAACTCACATAAAGGATTTATACCCGACAATCAGTAGGATTAAATTGGAGAATCAGAACAGTATTAACGGCAGGCCTATTTGATCACTCCTGGTTCACAGGAAGGGTGTCTAGGTCACCCTGACTTTAGGCAAATGAGGGGCAAGGGAGTTTATTTTGGAAACTGTCTTGGGCTTCGCCCCTCATGGAAAATTCCATTCAGAGGTTACGATGAGTGTCTATATGGAAGATGATGAGGGCCATGTGGCAGTGTTTTGGTTTTAATTGTGGTCATTTGTGTGCTGGTTGGAAGAGATGACTGGGTACACCTGGACCTGAACTCTGGTGTGATTCCCCTTAGAGACTGAGTTCTGGAACTGACTTCAGGGAAGTATTGCCATTAATTTTGGTGGGATTTTAGGAGGCCACACATGAGAGTCGCCCTTGGAAACTGAGATCTAGTCTCAGGGTGTCTTTCCACAGTGCACTGGGAATCTCCACCAGGATATAAGACGATTTTATTCTGAAAGACTTGGCAACCATAGTAAAGAGTCAAAACACATATTGAACTCACATTGAGTAGACATCAATGGGTCAGGCTTCATGTGACATTTTGGCCACTCGTTGGGAAGCGTTGCCTTTTAGAGTTCTCCAGAGCTTTCATCCTCACCATTTAATGGTTCCTGAATGAATTGAAAAACCAGTGCATCCAACTTGATACTTGAAAAATGGCTAGATAAATACCATGAAATTTTTGAAATTCCCATGACCAGGTGGCACTGGAGAACCTTTGGATGTCCTGTTGCTGATCATGAGTGTACCAGACAGTGCCTTGAATCACTGGGTTTCATGAAAATGGTGTAGAACAGAGATGCCAGTAAGTTGGAATTTGCTGAGTAGTGGGCCTAGAACAGTGGTGGGCAGGTGTGTGATTAAACATCTGTGTTGGTGTCATGTGGATTGGCCATTGGCTTCCAAATGGCTTTTGACTGACATGGTGCAGCCAGCAGACCCTTGCATGTAAAGGCATCTTGTTATATGGAGAGGTTTCAGGGCAATGTTCAGAATCAAGTTGCTAGGGACAAGGGGGAAGTCTATGTTGGATATAAGACTGGTTGGTGCATTCTCCTGGCAGACCCTGACCCACCACACATGACAGAACTCCCTCCAGCACTGTGTCCCAGTTGAACTACTTGTATTTCGTGAAGCAAACACCAAACTCCCATTGCAGCAGCTAGAAAGACCATGAAAAATGGAGGATGACCACATGGCTTCAGAGTCCACACAGGAAGACACTTAGCCCCCATTGGCCACAGTTTACATACAAAGAGAGAATTCTGCACTACTGCCTCATGTTCATTAAAGAATAAGAAAACATGTGCTCCAGGTTACACAGATGCAGACCCAGCTTTGATGGTCTCACTGCAAAGGAAGCTAAAGCTCCTGACTACAACATATATATCCAGTGCCCAAACTCAGAGGCAGTTTCTCATAAGTCTTCCAGTCAGCAGAGCACCATGTTTGTGAAGTGTTTACCCTGTCCCTTACTTTTGGAAACTCTTCTACCACCCCCAAAGTTGTGAACTCCTGAGCATATTCCATTCCAGATAAGTATTTATAGATTTTCTAACTCTTCTCCTCTAATTGTTTCTAACTTGGGGCGAAGGTAATGTCAACGCATTGTTCTTGATGAGAGTGGGATGATTATTTTAGCACATATTTGCATAAACATTGGATTGATTTTCCTAATTTTCATTCGAAATACTGAATCACTCCCACTAACCCATACCCTACTAGACTCTATATTCTGACTCCTAATCCTAATATAATGGAGAAAAATAACCCAAAATGAATAGACCTACAAGCATTTCAGAGGAGGCATGGTGTATAATTGGACTTGCCTTTTGCATTATGTAGAATTGGAGTTATAAATCTAGTCAATTTTTTGTTGAAATAGTTCTCCATGTGTTTTTTTAACTTTTGTTGTTTGTTGTTCAAAACATTATATAGTTCTTGATATATCATATTTCACACTTTGATTCAAGTGAGTTATGAACTCCCATTTTTATCCAGTATATAGTTTGCAAAATCATATCAGTTACGCATCCATTGATTTACATATTGCCATACTAGTGTCTGTTGTATTTTGCTGCCTTTCCTATCCTCTACTATCCCCCCTCCCCTCCCCTCCCCTCCCCTCCCATCTTCTCTCTCTACCCCCTATACTGTAATTTATTTTTCCCCCTTGTATTTTTCCCTTTCCCCTCACTTCCTCTTGTCCGTAATTTTGTATAACCCTGAGGGTTTTCTTCCATTTCCATGTAATTTTCCTTCTCTCTCCCTTTCCCTCCTACCTCTCATCCGAGTTTAATGTTAATCTTCTTCTCATGCTCTTTATCCCTACTCTGTTCTTAGTTACTCTCCTTATATCAAAGAAGACATTTGGCATTTGATTTTTAGGGATTGGCTTCCTTCACTTAGCATAATCTGCTCTAATGCCATTCATTTCCCTGCAAATTCTATGATTTTGTCATTTTTTAATGCTGAGTTAAACTCCATTGTGGCCTCTGGCGTGCGCCCAGGTTTCCGTTCCTGTCTTCCTGTTTGTTAATTTCTGGCCTATTTATTGTTGTGACCAGGACCTTAGTCAATGCCTTAGTCTGTCTTTTGCATCTCTCATCTTCCCTTTGCTCCCTTTCTTTCTCTTTGTTTCTCTCATATAGTATACTTTCTCGGCTTCTCTGACTAAATCTCCCAAAGTCATATCTTGTGATCCCTCTAAGAGTTGTAACTTTCTTTTAATATCCAGGGCAGCTTGCCCAATGAAGGCCATCATGACAGATGCCTTTTGATCCTCTGCCTGAGGATCAATAGGGGCTCGAGCCTTTGACTGAGGGGGAAACCTGTCCTCAGGGAAGACTTAAAAAAGCGGAGCTTGCGATTGCCTCAGCAGACACCACCGAAAGACAGATCCAGGACGAGAGTGGGGATGACACATGGTGAGTGACCCACCATGGGACAAGCAGTTTCGTCACATGATTTGTTTTTGTCAGGCCTCAAGGAGGCCCTCAAGACATAGGGGGCACATGTTAAGAAAAAGGACTTAAAATTATTCTTTTCATACATAGGAGAATTGTGTCCATGGTTTCCCCCTGAAGGGTCCATTGATGGTAGAAAATGGCTTAGAGTAGGAGACTGTTTAAACCATTTTTTTTGTTGTTGTTGAAGAAAAAGTCCTAGAACAAAGGTATATTAGACCTTTTGTAGACATTAATATTTTATTAGATTTTTAAACACCTAGAAAAATTTGTAAGTTTAAATTTAAAGACATTTATATTTATCTGTTTATCCAATTTAAATCGAACCATTTAAATCACGTGAATTAAAGATCTTTGGATCCACTTTGAAATAGTAAGCTTGCCTTAATTTGATTTTAATTGGAGTCAGTGGTCTTTTCTTGCATCCTGGTGTAATATTTTGTAGTTTCCCATCGAGATGACGCTGCCCCAATAGATCACAAGACCAGACTACTGGAAATTCTGAAGCTGGCCTTCCCTCCAGGGCTCCGGCATGAAGAGGCAATTTCCAAGGCCTTGGTGTGAGATTTTGGTCCAGGGAGCACTGCAGTGAACCACCGCCCTAAAACTATTAGCAAGCACATGGTGGAGGAGGCCTCCATAGGTAACTGGCGCCTATATAACATCTGATATCCGGTTAAGGGAGATCTCTTCTGATGACAGAGTGGTGTCCTGGGGAGACACACATATACTCCTGTCTGGTACAGTAACGAGAATCATTCTGTCCTCTGTTATGTTCTGTAGGGAATTCCTCTGAAAGCATAGAGAGGTGCCAATGGGCACGCAGGAGCTCCTATCCCAGAGCTTTAGCAAGACGTTGCATAGTTCCTCTGTTTTTCTGTTTCTGCGCTGGTTTTCTGTTTTTTTGTGTGTTTTGTTCTGTGTTTCATATGTTTTTTTTTTTTTTTGGTTTGTTTTAGTGTGTTTTGTTGTGTGATTTCTGTGGTAAAACTTAACTGAAAATGGGTAATAAAGCAAGTAAACTGACACCCATTTGGACTGTGTTTTAAAGAACTGTGATGAACTTTAATACCCTTTGTTAAGCAGGATGAGAGAAACCCCTAGCTGGCTGCCTGGAGCACACCCACTGCTGAGGGCAATGCCTGCTGGGGACCTAAGAACTGAGTATCTCCCAGGTTAACACGTGAAACTCCTTAAAACCCCTTGTCCCTTCAGATCGATAGAATCACAACCATTGGGCAGAGACCCCTGTTTTTCTCCTTTGTTAGCAAAGCAGTAAATCTCCCTTTTTCTTTTTCTAAAACCCTGTCCTTATTATTAAATTGGTATTAATTGGCTTCAAAATCAGGAACCAAACTTTAAGTTACAATTTTTGGTACCCCCCACACCCCGGAACTCTTTGAGAGCTGACTACTGAAATGTTAGGAGACGGAGCGTGCTTGGGGTGGAACCGAACAAGAGGAGCTAATCCTGTAAGTGAAAGGAGGGACTGAGGGACTTCCAGCAGCTGCCCAAGCCCTGTTGCTTCAGAGAATTACCTACTTCCTTCCCTGCACTGTAAGGATTTTGCCATCTCTGTTTTCTTAAAAAAGAGAAAAAGAAAAAGGGGACACTAAATACAGTAAAGTCACCATGGAGACCCTTGATTTTACATTTCAGGTTGTCCCTCTGTGAAAACATCTGGTTCCCTTGTGGGAAAATCTATGGTGCCACTGGTGTAGGAGATTTTTCTCTTATCTGCTCTGGTTTAAAGGCTTCTGTCTGTAAGCCATAGTCTGGAGCTCCTTTCAGTCTGTCTTGTGTCTTTGTTTCTGGCCCTTTAAGACATGTGCAATAATGTGTTGATATTATAAATCATTTCTTGGGAATGATCTTAGCTGAATGTGTATCTAAATGATGATGTTTTATTGTAACAATCTGGCATCTGAATGGGTTTTTGAAGCATTGCACAATCTTGCAGTTAAAAGTCGGGTTTAGGAAATTGTTTAGTTTATGATTTCAGATAATTCATGCCAGAGAACTTAAATACTTAGGATGGAAAACTAGAGAACTCTACTTCCAAGTTGGCAAGTAACTTCCCAATCATTCAGGCTTTTTTTTCACCAATTTTTAATTGGGTAGCCTGGGAAAATGTCACTGTGTCTACCAGTGCATTAATTTGGACAAGGATAGTAAATCATAGTATGGTATCTGTTGACAAAACAAGATATAAAGATGTAAAATTTTGTAAACTGTGTCTTAAACTTGTATCATAAAATTTTGTGAATTTTGTCTTAAAATTGTATTATAATTTTCAACATCTGAACCTGAAAATTATGGTTGAAATGCCTTAGGCCTGAGGTGTCTGCTCAGAATAGCAGCTTTTTCCTGCTCCTTCCAGAACTCAGCCAGGACTTATGTTGAATGGCAAATGAAAGAGGCCTGCAAGCTCAGTAGGAGAGTGATCTGAGGCCTAAAAAAAATTAAATTGTATGGTATTTACTAATTAATGGCCAGTCAATTTTTCTAGAACTCTTATTTTTTCCTTAGATTCTTTATTTTTTTTTTGAGCTCATGATTTTGATCCTAAAGACCTAGGATGATGTTTTTCTGACCAGTTCTATCTTTGACTAACTGTGTAGTTTTTGAAACATTGCAATGGATATTTCACCTGGAAAAGCTACAAGGCCTTTACTATTATTATGTGTGCACAATTTTGGTATGTGTTGTATGTCTATATATTCATTTGTCCGTATATCATATATATGATACACAAATTAACATTTATAAAGAGCACTCATTAAAACAAAAACGCTCATAAAAACAAATTTTAAAAAGTGGATCCAAAGATCTTTAATTCAAGTGATTTAAATAGTTGAATTTAAATTGGATAAAGAGATAAAAATAAATGTCTTTAAATTTAAGCTTACAAGTTTTTCTAGGTGTTCAAACATCTAATAAAATATTAATGTCTACAAATGTTCTAATATGCCTTGGTTCTAAGACTTTTCCTTCAACAAAAAAATGGTTTACACTGTTCAATATATTTGTCTAATATATTGATAAATAAGTAAAGTAAATTTGATATGGGATTACTCATTCATGAGTACTTTTGTTAGATATCTGATTGATTTACTAAGGTCTGTATAAGTTTGTACTAATGTCTGTATAAGATTGTAATAATCAGTCATGTGTTAAAGAGACAAAAATTTCTTAAAACATAAGTTTACCCATAACATTGTGGTTATTAAGTTTTATTTTTTCTAGAGCAAGCAACCATAAAAATTAAACAACTGATTAAATAAGAACTGTTATTTTAGAGCACTGTACTGCCATTTATTTAAAAGCTAAACTTGGTTAATGTAGAAACTTCAATGTAATTGTGATGCTATTAATGTGCTCATATCTTTCAGGTATACGAATCTGTAAGGTAGAAACTTTAAAAGAGCATTATTTCAAGCTGGTGTTCTGAAGTTGTATGGTAAAAAAATATATTGGGCATTCATTTACTTCTTATCAATAAGATATGTAAAGTTGTATGTTACTTTTTACATTGGGGAACAATTTAAATGTATTTTTATGTTAATGAGAGTCTAATCTATATAAAGGTTAAAAACTTTCAGCCTTTCTTAAATTCATGTTTTAAATGTGATATCATATGGTGTTAACTAATGTTCATGTGACCTCAAATAATATATGTAATCTTTGTAAAATGATATTTAAAATAACAAAGATCATCTTTAGAAGTAAAACACTTAAGTTTTATAAAGAGCCCTGCCTTACCTGAGATAAGGCTCTGTGTCCCATCTTACTATATGTGAGAATGACTACGAAAGCAGTAGGTCAGATATTATTTCATTTAAAGTTATGTTCAAAAGTTGTTTTTTTTTTCTGTCAAGATTTCTAGGATCTCAAACAGGGGATATAATGTATAACTCAGCTTAAAACTTCAGGGTAGCTATTACACGAACTAAGTATTTTTACTCTTGTTAAAAAATTTTATTTTGTAATTTCCTAATAAGTGATCTAAATTTAGTGTTTTACAGAAGTGTTGCTTTAAGAACACAACATGGGTTAATTTAAGATAATAAGTCATCACCTACAAGACAGACAGAATAATACAGATCCCAGTTAATAAAAAGATAAATAATTATAAAGTTATAGACATTAAAGCCCAGTACTCTTAATATAAGGCTGTTAAAATTTATTTGCTGGATGATTAAGATTAGGATTTATATTAAAGTTACATGAAAAGGGACAAGAAAACCAATATTTGGTTCTTGCCCTCTGAGTCAGTCTGAATCCAGGGAACAAGGGACTTCTCAAAGACCTTTGCAACTCTGGGCCTCATATCTTCCCAATTAGGGAGATTAATGAGACCCCTGGAGAACAGAAAGCCAATCAGTGCATTTGCTAAGAAGAGGAGAGTCATCAGAGAAGGGAGACATCCCTGATGCTTCCAAGGGTAGCCACATGGTCAAGCAAGACCTGGACCTACCTAGCGCAAATGGCACTAGCAGAACTGAGAAGCTGCTCTCAAGTTTCCCCAGGAATGACTCCCATAAAAGCTCAGCTGACTGTTAACAATAGATAGAAACAAAAGTCAGTTTGACTGTTTCATGATAAACACTTAGGAAAGACAGTTAAAACCAAAATACAGCCATTCCTGGGCATTTTAAATAATAATATTAATAATAATAATAATAATTTTTTATACACATTATGTTAGCCTCCCAAAATAAGTAAGACTGGAGGTTACAAAGAAGGATTCCCAGAAAGGAATGCCTGATAACTATAAAAAGAGACTATCAAGAGGAGCTGCCAGAGGCAGAAATTTTTAGTTTAAGGCCTACAGATATTCCTAACCTACAGGTAGGGTTGGTGTTTGCTAGTACGATTATCCAGCCCTGAGTAACAGAATTAAAGGTTTCTCTATTACACACAGAGGTCATACTAGTAAAATGATTTTGCAAGATCAGATGATATTAAATCATTAAACTGTATCTTATGGAGAGGGATAACTGTAACACTAAATGTTAAATATTAAGTTGACAGTCCTGATAACTGGGAATATTAAAGCCTGCTGAGGGAACTTCTATACAGTGACATGTTCCAGCTGCTGCAACATTTTTTCAGTACTCATGGTTCTTGTTTCTCACACAGAAGAACCCATCCCCAGATGAATTTACAACCTGTTCTTCCCCAACCAGACTTCAAAACGAACTGATTTCTAAAAGGCAACTCATGTTCCTCAACTGACTTCTAAAAAGCAACTCATGTCCCTTATACTGTGCCCACTCACGTCACTCTCTCTCAGCTCAGAAGAAGCCAAAATGAGTGACGCCTCTCGTCTTACAACTATGGAGCCAAAAATAAATAGAGTATCAATATAAGTAATTAATTAAGTCAGGTAAAACCAGGAATCCAATTTTGGGTGAGTTCTAAAAATTTGGAGACTGTTACCTGAGGGATTAAAATTCCCTCATTGCTCTTTCCCTACCCTATCAAAAATTTGGAAGGGACACATTAAAAAAGGGGGAATGATTTGCATTTCTCTGACTGCTAGAGATGGTGAGCATTTTTTCATATACTTGTTGATTGATTGTATGTCCTCCTCTGAGAAATTTCTGTTCAGGTCCTTGGCCCATTTGTTGATTGGGTTATTCGTTATCTCATTGTCTAATTTTTTTAGTTCTTTGTATATTCTGAATATTAGCGCTCTGTCTGAAGTGTGAGGAGTAAAGATTTGTTCCCAGGACGTAGGCTCCCTATTTACCTCTCTTATTGTTTCTTTTGCTGAGAAAAAACTTTTTAGTTTGAGTAAGTCCCTTTTGTTGATTCTAGTTATTAACTGTTGTGCTATGGGTGTCCTATTGAGGAATTTGGAGCCCGACCCCACAGTATGTAGATCATAGCCAACTTTTTCTTCTATCAAATGCCATGTCTCTGATTTGATATCAAGTTCCTTGATCCACTTTGAGTTAACTTTTGTGCATGGCGAGAGTAAGGGATTCAGTTTCATTTTGTTGCAAATCTCACTCCAGTAAGATTGGCAGCCATTAGGAAGTCAAACAGCAACAAGTGCTGGCGAGGATGTGGGGAAAAGGGTACTCTTGTACATTGCTGGTGGGACTGAAAATTGGTGCGGCCAATTTGGAAAGCAGTATGGAGATTTCTTGGAAAGCTCGGAATGGAACCACCATTTGATCCAGCTATTCCCCTACTCGGTCTATTCCCTATAGACCTAAAAAGATCACACAATAGGGACACTGCTACATCCATGTTCATAGCAGCACAATTCACAATAGCAAGA
Source organism: Callospermophilus lateralis (assembly GCF_048772815.1). NCBI lineage: Eukaryota > Metazoa > Chordata > Mammalia > Rodentia > Sciuridae > Callospermophilus > Callospermophilus lateralis. The sequence goes on from NW_027512693.1 coordinate 78,316, forward strand.
CTGTGGAACCAACCTAGATGCCCTTCAATAGACGAATGGATAAAAAAAATGTGGCATTTATACACAATGGAGTATTACTCTGCATTAAGAAATGACAAAATCATAGAATTTGGAGGGAAATGGATGGCATTAGAGCAGATTATGCTAAGTGAAGCTAGCCAATCCCTTAAAAACAAATGCCAAATGTCTTCTTTGATATAAGGAGAGTAACTAAGAACAGAGTAGGGACGAAGAGCATGAGAAGAAGATTAACATTAAACAGGGATGAGAGGTGAAAGGGAAAGGGAGAGAGAAGGGAAATTGCATGTAAATGGAAGGAGACCCTCAGGGGTATACAAAATTACATAAAAGAGGAAGTGAGGGGAAAGGAGAAAAATTTAAGGCGGAGAAATGAACTACAGTAGAGGGGGTAGAGAGAGAAGAGGGGAGGGGAGGGGGGAGGGGGGATAGTAGAGGATAGGAAAGGCAGCAGAATACAACAGACACCATAATGGCAATATGTAAATCAATGGTTCTGCAACTGATGTGATTTTGCAATCTGTATATGGGGTAAAAATGGGAGCTCATATCCCACTTGAATCAAAGTGTGAAATATGATATATCAAGAACTATGTAATGTTTTGAACAACCTACAATAAAAATTAATTTAAAAAATATTAAAAAGCAAAAAAAAAAATGGGGGGGGAATGATAAACCCAACCTGATCATTTATTAAAATTGGGAGCCATCTTGCCACAAAGTCATGAAAAGATAATTTTGCTTTCCTATAAATTACTGCAAATTCTGAATCTGCTTGGAATGCCTGTCCGTGCCTTGAACTCACCCATGCCTGGCTCTCTGACCAGATAGCAGCCCTCTCTGAAAATTTAGTGACACCTCATAAATATTGGCCTTCTCTGGCCAGACAACGACTCTCGTGAGTCTCTAATGGTCCTCATAAATTCTGATGATGGGGCCAGCAAAAAAAAAAATTGTAAACTAGCAATAGCGTGATGCTTCTCCGAGTTCTGTTATCTGTAACCCCCCTTTTGTGTAACTTACTGGACTATAAAGCTGGGCTGTAGGAAAGGTGGGGTTGCTGTCTTGTTTCTGCCATTTTGAGAGGGATAGGCAGCTCAGCCAGTGGAAAAATAATAAGCTTGCTTTAATTTGATTTTAATTGGAGTCAGTGGTCTTTTCTCCTGTCCTGGTCAAACAGGTAAACACTCCACAAACATGGAGCTCTGCCGGCCTAAAACTTATTGAGAAACTCTCCCTGACCTTGGGCACTTGAAATATATGTTGTTGTCAGGAGCTTTAGCTTTTTTGTAGTGAGACCATCAGAGCTGGGTCTGCATCTATGTGACCTGGAGGACATGGTTTCTTATTTTCCAATGAACATGAGGCAGGAGTGCAGAATTCTCTCTTTGTAGGGAAACTGTTGTCACTGAAGGCTAAGTGTCTCCCCATGTGGTATGTGAAGCCATTTGCGCATCTTCCACATTTCATGGTGTTTCTTGCTGCTGCACTGGGGGTTTAGTATTTGCTTCATGAAATACAAGGAGATCAACAGGGACTCAGTGTTGGAGGGATTTCTCACACGTGTGGTGGGTCAGGGTCTCCAGGAGAATCCACCAATGAGGCTTATATCCCACATAGCTTGCCCCCTCAACCATTGCAACCTGATTCTGAACACGGCCCTGAAACCTCTAAATATAACAAGATGCCTTTATATGAAGAGATCAGACATATAGGGATTACTGGCTGCACCATGTCTGCCACAAGACATTTGGAAGTCAATGGCAGATCCAAATGGCCCCACCAGAGATATTTTATGACACAACTGCACACCACAGCTCTGGGTCACTACTCAGCAGGCGCCAACATACAGGATTCTTTCTTCTACACCATTTTCATGAAACCCAGTCAATCAAGGCACTCTCTGGTACACTCATGATCAGCAACTGGACATCCAAATGTTCTTCAGTGCCACTTGGTCATAAGAATTTCAAAAATTTCATGGTATTTATCTAGCCATTTTTCAAGGATGAAGTTGGATGCACTGTGAGTTTCAATTCTTTCAGGAACCATTAAATGGTGAGGAATTTCATTTCAATGAAAGCTCTGGAGGACTCTCACAGGCAAGGCTTCCCATGGGGTGGCCAAAAGGTCACATGAAGCCAGGCCCATTGAGGTCTACAATGCTAGGTCCATGTGTGTTTTGAATCTCAACTATGGTTGCCAAGTCTTTCAGAATAAAATCATGTGATATCGTAGCTGAGATTCCCAGTGTTCTGTGGAGAGCCACCTGGGCCTATATCTCAGTTTCCAATGGGGACTCTCATGCGTGGCCTCCTGAAATCCCAACACAATTCATGGCAATTCTTCTCTGAGGTCAGGTCCAGAACGCAGTCTCTAAGGGGAATCACACCAAAGTTCAAGCCATGGTGGACACAGTTATGTCTTCCAACTGCCACACAAATGACCACAATTAAAACCAAAACACTTTCACATAGCCCTCGTCTTCTTCCATGTAGACACTCATCAAATCCTCTGGCTGGACGTTTCCAAAAGGGGTGAAGTCCAAGACCCTGTCCAAAATATGCTCCCTCGCCCCTATGTTGCCTAAGGTCAGTGTGGCCTAAACACCTTTCCTGTGAACCAGGAGTGATCAAATAGGCCTGACCTTATTACTGCTCCACTTCTCCAATTTGAGGCCTACTGACTGCCAGGTATAAATTCTTTATATGAATGGGAGTCATGAAAAAAACCAAGCATCTATGGTCTAGCCTTTGCAGGCCAGGATGGAGGTCAGGAACCTTACAGAAGATGGCGAGAGACTTCATACACAATGACTGCTATTTTGACCATTTTGTATTTGTAGCACACATGGAATCTTACCTTAGATCCATCAGGTGTTAAGAATCTAAGCAGCAGCCTCACACAGGTTCACGAGGCTGATTCAGACACATCCCTTTTGGAAGCAATTAAGCAAAGAGCCACAGGTGATGCCCATTCATTTCCATTTGAAAACTGTTTTCTTAAGGCTTCACAAAGGGGTGGCCTGAGGCAAAGACCTTCCTGACATTCAGGGCAATGAAGCAATAGGTAAGCAAATGGCCCAAAGCAAGGATTCTCCACTGAGACTTTACTGGTCACATTGATATCTGAGTTTTCTGAGATCCTCCCATTCCCTTCAGTTATCATGTACATGGCCATGTCACAGTGCTTGGAGGTGGTACATATCTTGGACACAAAACCATGAGCCAATTCTTGAGAGTGGCCAGAATTCAGGAAGAAAACAGAAACGTAGTAAGATAGTAGGTGTTGCCCATCCATAAGGCAAGTCACAGTCCATGCGTTAATTGGGCAGGATGAATGCTGGGAAGCTTTCTACAAGACAGGAAACATCCATTGATGCATTTTCTTTTCTAATGTCTACAACCACGGACACAGTGGGAGAAACAGACATAGAAACACTCGCCTTGTCAAACAATTTACTAGAAAAAGTCCATTCCAATCCAAACAAACCACCTTTCCTACCTATTCTCAGAACATGAGACAAAACCACACACTCACACCCACACCCACAAAGGCACCTCCTTCCCCCAAGTAGGTTTGTAACTATCCAGAGTGTCCTTTGACTGGTGGGTCATACTATGTTCCCCTGATATGGCCTATCCATTCTCAGATCTGGTCTCCTTGGCCAACTCTGTGACGTTGTCAGGAGCATGTGGAGAGCCACTACCTACTTTCTCAGGAAAGGTCCCTGGCATGTGGCCATCCTCACATCAGTAGGTACCAAGAAAGACTGATTCTGTCCTTAGTAACACCAAACAAGTGAGCCCACTGGGACTGGGACTTGGATTGGCTCTCAGTGCCTGGCTTCCTGGATCCCAAGTTTAAAGTGTTCCATCACCAAGGAAGTGAGGTAGGTTACTTCCTTCAGGAATTTAATGAGTTCACTGCCTTGGCAAACACATTGTCCTAACAGTTGCTTCCAATGGTTCCATGAGATGGAGGCTGCCCCTACTTCCTGTGACATTTTCACAAGTTAGAATGATATATAAATCAAAGGCACCAAGAAACAGCGCTCCACAAAGGCCTGGTTTGGTCTGTCTCCTGTACATTAAGAGAGAGGCTGATTCAGCCACATCCCTTCATCCTGACCAGGTTTTTTGGCAATGGAAGATGACTTTTGCTCTCTCAGGTCCTTCATAGCTGCCTACATCTTCTTCAGGGATCATTTCTGCATGGACCTTTGAGGTTCTCAGCAAGTGGAAGATCCCCTACATCCCTATATTTTAAGGCCAACTCTGTCCCTGCTCTTCTCTAAAGTTAGATTGAGAGATCACTGTGTGGTTATGGTTAATAACAGTTTCGATTTGGGTTAGGAATCTTTCTGCAGGATGAAAAATGGTATTGGGAATCTGTGATATTTATAAGAATATAGACGTGAGTTAAAATTATGGAAACAGAAATCTAGGTAAGATTTGCATCCCAGAAGGGCATTGAGACCTTCATTGGGATACTTAGCAATGTTATACTTTCTGCACAAATGTCTCAGATAAATCCATACACAATGGCATAGGACGTTGTACCTTGGATGATTGAATGTCGAAGAGAACCTCCAGTCAAAAAGGGATAGTCGGTGGAATTAGGAAGATAGTCAGTAGGTTTAGAAAGAAGGGTGAGAATAAGATTTGGAAAAAAGTTCTTTACCAATAGGGTTTCGGTTAGAGAGTGAATATTAATGTCAGCCCATGTTAAGTGTCAGTCACAATAATGAATTTGGGAAAATATGTAGGAAAGGAGGTATCAATAGAGACCTTAGGAAATCAGGCAAATTATTAAGTGAGTCATAGGATTAGGCATTTTCAACAGGGTTGAGGTTGAATATATAACCTTAGGAAGAAAGAAATATGTAGTCACCAATAGAATTGACATTTGAGAGCATTAGGCAACCTGGACATGAATGTTTTTAGTAATTCATGCTCACTTTCCATTTAGGCTTTGTTGAAAATAAATAAAATAGGTACTTGTCTCTTCCTGTTTTTCTGTATGCTTAAGAAAACACTCTTGAAATCTTGAAAACTTTTTGCTAATCTTGTTCCCAGAATGTGCTGTCCCCAACTGCCAAACTGCAGAATGTACACCCTCACCCGTTTACATGCAAACCGCCCACTTGCCCTGACCCATCAATAAACTTCCCTCCCTGCCCTCTTCAAGAAAAGTATATAAGCTCTGCTTAAGCTGTTCTCAGTGCTCTCTGCTCTATTCAAGTGAGGTCTGAGCCCCAGAATTTTGGGTGCTTTGCTGTTGCATGAGACAGTGTCTTGGTGGTCTCTTCCTCCAATGGTCGCCTGACCATTACATCTGAGGGCCCCAGCGAGTTCCAGCAGCGTTGGACGAAAGACCCCCAATAGGCTCATCTCAGGTTAAGTAAGGCGCCACTTTCTTGTTTCAGGTTTCAGGTTAGGGATGGGCAAAATGGCTATTGGTGATGAGTATGAGCTCTCTCTGACGGTGGCTGACAGAAGTGTCACAGAGCCACAGGCCACGTCTCTGGGGGACGCCCCAGAGAACTCGGGAAACCGAGTAACAATAGTCTCCTAAACTCAGTGATATTTTGTTTTGGATTCGGTATTGTCAGCCCATCAGGTTTTCCTGGCTACTCAGTCCTGTTCTCAGTATTGGACGTCCATTGCCTGTCTTTATTGTCTTGTCTTGTCTGTGTCGTGTGTCATTGCTTTCACTATTTGTGTATCTTTCATATGGGACAGAACACTTCAATGCCTCTGTCCCTGAACCTTGATCACTGGACCAAAGTCTGCTTAAAGGCTCAGAATCTTCTTTTTTTCAGTAAAACATCAGATCTGGAAGACTCTATGTGTCTCAGAATGACCCACCTTTGGAGTCGGATGGCCCCCAGAAGGATCTTTCTACTTCACACTAATTCAAAAACTCAGAGATATTGTCTTTCAGCCGGGGCCACATAGCCATCCAGATCAACAGCAATATATCTTTAGTTTGCAGGACCTCTGCAAATCTCCTCTTCCATGGTTGAAGCCTTTCCTTGTCACTGTCCCCGCTCCTACTGGTTCTCCCACTTTTCTATCTCTCAAACCCTCTGCTCCCCCTCCTCCACCCTCTGTTGTCCCTGAGTCTCAAGACTCTACTGGACTCTCTTCCCCCTCCTTATGCCCTGCCCTTGTCCTCCAACCCCAAACACCCTCTAAGTGATTCCCCTGCTGCTGACTCAGACTCTCCACCATTGGAGGAATATAGGCCAGCCCAGCGCCCTCCAGGTGACTACCCCACGGCACACACAGCCCCTCCTTCCTTGGAGGTAGCTGGCCCGGCCAAAAGAACACAAAGTACTCGCTGGGGGGGTTAAATTTTGAAGTGGATACAGGGTAAGTATACTCAGCCCTTAAGGCCCCATTGGGTCATCTATCAAACAAAAAGGACTCTAGTTCAAGGGGCTAATGGGAGTAAATATGGGGCTTAGACAACTAAGAGGACCATGGACCTGGGGAAAGAAAAAATCCATCACTCGTTCCTAGTAATCCCAGAATGCCCGACCCCATTGATGGGCACAAATCTGCTCAAAAAGCTCCAGGCCAGAATAACTTTTAACCCTGAAGGCCCCCAAGTGAAATTTCTAAATTTTTCAGTAAAAACTCCTATTGTCACGGCTTTTACTATGTCAGTAGAAGATGAACATCAACTTGTCAAACCCCCCAAGACTGATCAAACAGGCAAGCTACCCCGGAAATGGATAACAGATTACGCAGATGCCTAGGAAAAAAACTGCTGGGTTACACGTAGCCGTGAAACATCCTCCAATAACAGTGGAGTTAAAAACTTCAGCCCCCCCATCAATGTCAAAAAATATCCTCTGAGCAAAAAAGCTAAAGATGGGATAAGGCCCCATATTCAGAAATATCTGGCCTTAAGGGTCCTAAGGCCCTGTCATTTGAACTGGAACACTGCCCTGTTACCAGTATAAAAATCCAGGAACCGGGGACTATCGCACCGTTCAAGACCAAAGAGAGATCTACAACAGAGTGCAGGACATTCACCCCACAGTACATAATCTGTACAATCTGCTTAGCACTCTGAACCATGAGCGGAAATGGTATACTGTTCTGGACTTAAAAGATGCTTTCTTTTGCTTGCCTCTGCATAAAGATAGTCAGTTGCTATTTGATTTTGAGTGGGTAGACCCAGAAACCGGGACGTCTGGTCAACTAACATGGACTAGACTCCCACAGGGGTTCAAAAACTCCCCCACTCTCTTTGATGAAGCCCTCCACAGAGACCCCAACAACTTCAGAACTATGCACCCTGACGTCACCCTGCTTCAATATGTCGATGACCTGCAACTGGCAGCCAACACCAAGAAAAACTGTGAGTCTGGAACCCAATTATTATTATACGAGCTTGCTCAACTCTGGTATAGTGCTTCTGCCAAAAAAGCCCAAATTTGCCAGCAAGAAGTAATCTTCCTGGACTATTCCCTTAGGGGCAGTAAGCAATGGCTCACTGAGACCAGAAAACAATCCATTGAGCAGATACCACCCCCATCTAACAGCAGACAACTCAGAGAGTTTCTTGGGACTGCTGGCTTATGCAGCTTATGGATACCTGGGTTTGCGTCCTTATCTGCTCCTTTATACCCGCTGTTAAAGAGAGATGCCCAATTCTAATGGACCCCTGAGCACCAGCAAGCTTTTGATAACATCTAAGGACACTGACACTGAAACCTTCAACTTCACTGAGCCCAGCTTGCATCTTCAGAAAGCCCTAAACTAAGTTAAAAATGTACATCAACTCACTCACCTTGGTTCAAAGAAACTGCAGGCATTCCTGAAGGATCAAGAACAGAGTTTTCCACTAACCGACTCAGAGCGAAAGAAATAACTGAACGGGTAACAAAAGCCTGCCGGGTCTGTCAATTGGTTAATGCTTACCCTTCCAACTTTCCTGCAGGAAAGCACCTACAAGAAACCAGACCAGGACAATTCTTGGAAGTGGACATTACTGAAATTAAGCCAGGAAGTTATGGACTTAAATATCTCCTAGTCTTTGTAGATACATTTTCAGGATGAATTAATTGAAGCCTTCCCCCCCACACACACACACACAAAAAAAAAACAACAACAACAAAATAAATGGCACAAATGGTGGTCAAGAAGATCCTGAAAGATATTTTTCTAAGATACGGACTGGCTAAGGCAATAGGGTCTGATAATGGACTGGCGTTAATTGCCCTGATAAGTCAGGGATTAGCCAGGACCCTGGGGATTAATTGGAAATTACATTGTGCTTATAGACCCCAGAGCTCAGTACAGGTAAAAAAAAAAATAATAGAACCATTAAAGAGAATTAACAAAATCAAGCTTAGAGATCGGCATAAAAGATCGATCTATTCTCCTGCTTTATGCACTGTTTCATGCAAGAAATACTCATACTCCTCTGTTTCCTTGTGTAACCTCACCCCCTATGAAATTCTCTATGGTCCCTCCTCCAGTAAGGGACCTAACCCAAACTCTAAGACCTAACGATCCCTTCCACACCCCCTTGCTTGACAGACTTAAAGCTCTTGAAAGAAATCAGCAATATCTGTGGAAACATCTGGCCACTGCCGACCAACCTGGGGACGAGGGGACTCCATATCGATACCAAGTAGGAGACTTCGTCTACATTAGACGACATCAGGTGTCATCCCTGGAACCCCACTGGAAAGGACCATATAAGGTGCTACATATAACACCTACAGTGGTAAATGTAGACGGAATCACTTCATGGATCCATGTCTCTCATCTCTGGCCTGCGCCCTGTCCAAAATCTGACTGGAAACTGGAAAAGACTGGTAACACTTTCAAAGTGCGTATTCGCCATGTGGATAAGGCTACAGACTCTCCCCTTGGCCAAGAGTAGTCCTAACCCTCATCAGCCTGTTCAGCAGTAATGGCTGATCACAAATCCTACTGTACAAGAAGTATGGTCTATCTTGCATACAGCCCCTTTAGGGACATGGTGGCCATCTCTCCACCCAGACATTTGTCAGCTGGCTATAGGTCTTTCCTATTGGGATATCCCTGATGAAGGGGATCCAACTAAAATTCCAATAAATCCTTTCCGTATCATAGGTAATAGAAACAAACATTATGGATGTAGGGACACGAGAGCCAGATGCAGGTTGGCTAGCCTAGATTACTATGTTTGCCCAGCGGACTATCAAAGCCACAAACAGACATGGCTGTGTGGGGGAAATGCCGACTTCTTCTGTAAGTCATGGGAATGTGAGCATACAGGGGTGCCTGGTGGAACCCAAACTCCTCATCAAATTCAATACACAGCATTGGCCATATTACCAATTACACAACCAATACCGATGGCCCCCAGAGGGGTCTCTAGATCCTAAAATTCTCCGTGACCTTTTTAACTTCGGCAAGTGCTCAAAGGGTGGAAGGAAATTCCCCTAAGTGGAGGCATTTTCCCTCCTTCGCTCACATCCTGAACTATGCTTATCCAATAGATCCTCACCCTCAGCTTTCTGCTCCAGACTCTCTGCTGCCACTCCCACCTCAGCAACCTGATTTCTTCCCTCCAATTACTAGATGAAAAACCCAAACCTCCGGTTCTCAGATTATTGCCCCCTTGCTGAGGTAGCAGGTACTGAGGTACCCATCCACCCACTCACTACTCTCTTCTCCTGTCAGTGCCCGCACCAGGTCCCACCAGGTCCTCTTACCAGCTAACCCAAAGCTCAAACCAGCTAAGGAGAGCCCTCAGACCCCTATCCAAGATGTAATGAAAATGGCCTTTAAAGTTGCTCTGTCATCACTGAAAACAGGTTACTAAGAATTTAAAGTCCCTCACAGGCTTTTTGGGATACAAACTCCCATCTTCCCCTCTGCTCTATCTGTTCTACTGCTCAAGTTTTGTTGCCTGGAAAATTCCAAACCCCTTTCCCATTATTCTTTTACATGTCTCCTTCCTCATGCTCAGACCCAAGGTGCTGCTCTCAGACCCGCCTTCCCTGTCTTCCCCGTCTATACCAGGCCCACAGAAAAGTCTTAAATGACCTTCTCCAGCAGTCTTCACCATGGCTGACTTTAGGACTTTCAGCCAAAGAGTCCCTATAAAAGAGTTCAATGTAGATAAACTTCCCCTTTTCGTGTTTCCCTGTTCTATTTGGCCACTGGCTGGAAAAATCAGCACTCCTAAGCTAGACTCCCCCTTACTAGTTTTTCACAAAACATGTGAACAAGGCCTCTGGCCTTGAGCTGGGGCTTCACAGACATGGTTACATTTCTAAGATAAATAAGTTACCAAATGAGCTCCATTGTTACAGCTGGCAGTGAGAAAAAAAAAAAGAGAAGAAAAAAGCTCTCCCACTCCAGGTGTCCTTAAAATGTTAACTTGCCCAGAACAGATGAAAAAAACAATAGAAACGAAAACTTCTTTTTGTGAACTTATGCAGACTGTGAACTTCTGAGCCCCTTCCCTTACATGTTGGGTACAAAATTCGGAAACTACCTAAATTTGGAGATCAGGTGACTAATTGATTACAACAGAAGCAATGCCTTCTAAATCCGTTGCAACCAAATAGGTATGTTTCGCTGTCTTCGGTGCTATCTTAGGTGCCTTGAATTGTCCGTCCTTACAACAGTATAATTCTATATACTTAAACATTGTTTATGTTTTCATAAAATGGTCAACAGATGTGATTAATTATGTAATGTTCAGATGTTTCCCAGAGTGCTCTATCATGAGGCAGGTTAATTTAAATATCAAATACGGGGGCATACAACCCGGTTCCTCTGGGAACCTGTATCCCTCACTTTAGCCATCCTATTAGGAAAAGGAGCTGCTGCAGGTGTGGGCACAGGAATCACTGTCCTAGTCCATGTGACACAACAAATGACCCGATGAGAAGCAGCAATAGACCAAAATTTAAAGATATTAAAAACCTCCATCACAGTTTTATAGGAATCTTTAACCTCTCTCTCTGAAATTGTTTTACAGAACATGCGAGGGTTGGACCTCCTCTTCGTGAGAGAAGGGGGCTTTTGTGATGCATTGAGGGAAAAAAGTTGATTTTATGCCGACCATACTGGAGTTGTAAAAAAATCTATGAGTAAATTAAGAAGACGCCTAGAAGAGCATCAACAAGAGAGAGATGCACAAAAAGGGTGGTTTGAGTCTTTGTTCACACAGTCCCCCTGGTTAACTACGCTTTTATCAGCCCTGGCCAGTCCATTAATAATCCTCATTTCATTGCTAATTGTAGGACCCTGTTTGCTCAACCATCTAGTTTCCTTTCTACAAGCTTAAATTGGATAAGTTAAACTTATGGTAATCAGACAACAATATACCTCACTAGAAGACATAAAATGTGAGACCCCGCAATGCTCATTTTTATGATTATAATTAACCAGAATAAGAAGTGGGGAATGAAAGGTTAATAAAATATGTACTTTTAACTTTGTTTTTCTGTATGCTTAACAAAATACTGATGAAATCTTGAAAACTGTTTGCTAATCTTGTTCCCAGAATGTGCTGTCCCCAATTGCCAAACTGTTGAATGTACTCCCTCTCCCATTGGCATGCAAACCACTCACTCGACCTGACCCATCAATAAATTTCCCTCCCTGCTCTCACCACGTAAATTGCATAAGCTCTGCTTAAGCTGTTCTTAGGGCTCTCTTCTCTATTCAAGTGAGCTCTGAGCCCCAGCATGCTGGACCCCCAATAAACCCTTTGCTGTTGCATGAGACAGTCTCTTCGTGGTCTCTTTTCCGACGCTCGCCCGACTTTACATTGGTACAATCATAAGTGTGAACATTCCTATGTGTGTCCAGAATATTACTATAATAAATAATATATGTAGATCAGGTAATAGGAGTTTTTCTTCCACCATTTATGGGAGCAATATTTTGAAGATATATGAATTAGTATTTTGGGTAGAAATAGGTGTACCATTTGTCTATGAATATAGAGATAATGCATGAATAGACAATACTGTGAATTAATAATATTACTGGTTCCAACTTTAAATAATGGATTGAATTGATATCTGAAAATATACAGGAAACCTTATATTGATATACTAGATTTAATCCTACCCATTATACATCTGAATGAAATATTAGGGTTATGGATTTTCATGAAGAGTGTTTGAGTTTTGCTTCAAAAGTGATTATGGAAATTGAAAATAATGTGTTTGGAAAGAAGTCTCATGAAAAGACCAGTCCAGAAACCTGGAGGTATGCATGTGTTCTGAAGCAGAAAGTGATTTAAAGTGAAACAAACGCCTATATATTTGCTAACTTGTGGATGATAAATATATACGATGATGTGCAGAAATTGAAGAAATAGTAATGTACCAGTGTTGAATAAAAATGAACGTTAAAATACACATCATGTCCCATAGGAATCTACTTGAATTGATGTTAAACTGCGTCCGTTAATGTAGAAATATTAGAATTTGTATGCACCATTCACTGAAGTTAGTTTTCAGTACTAGGAAACAAATATGTATTTCAGGTAGATGAGTATTTCTGAGAATAATCTTGTGAAAAGTTGATTATAAATCCACATACATGAACATGAATGAATTCAGGGAGTGTATAATAAGACTCATACATTTCATATTTTGAAAAATCTGGAGAGTATATATATATATATATATATATATATATATATATATATATACACACACACACACACACACTCACACAAACTGAGACTATAAAAATAGCAATATATATGCCAATTGAAATTCACCATGAAATATACATCATCCACAGATTCAAAAATATTCATGTTACTGAAGATAGATTTATGTATAATGTTGTTTAACTAGGAAGTTTACCCATACATTGAATTTTCAGTTCCAACAGCATTTAGGAGGAGTAATCTCTTCTCACATTTTGTATCTGCCAAGTCAGCCACCTCACAAGAATGTACGTGTGATACCAGGTAGGATTCTATATGTGCATATAAAAATACATGTGCTGAGTAGGCTACAGAGAGAGGGAGACAGGAATTCACATATTTGTTAACTTTAAAAACACATGGATAACTATTTCAACAGAAAATTGACTAGATTTATAACACATACCCTTTTTTATGCAAAAGGCAAGTCCAACTGTACACCATGCCTCCTCTGAACTGCTTGGATTTCTATTCTTTTTGGGTTATTTTTCTCCATCATATTAGGAGTAGTAGTCAGAGTCCAGTAGGTTATGAGTTAGTGTCAGGGATCAGTATTTCAAATGGAAAATAGAATAATGAATCAAATGTGTATGCAAATATATGCTACACAAAAATCTTCCCACTCTCATCCAGAACAAATCCTTGACATTACCTTCGCCTGAAGTAAGTCACAATTAGAATAGAAGAGTTAGAAAATCTGTGAATACATATCTTGAGTGGAAAATGCTCAGAGTTCAGAACCTTGGAGGTGGTAGAGGAGTTTCCAAAAGTAAGGGACATGGTAAACACTCCTCTAACATGGAGGTCTGCTGGCGTAAAGACATCTTGAGAAACTGCCTCTGAGGTTGGGCACTTGAAACATACGTTATTTTCAGGAGCTTTAGCTTCCTTTGTAGTGAGACAATAAAATCTGGGTCTGCATCTATGTGACCTGGAGGATATGGTTTCTTATTTTCCAGTGAACATGAGGCAGCAGTGCTGAATTCACTCTTTGTAGGTAAACAGTGGCCACTGGGGTCTAATTGTCTCCCCATGTGGACTGTGGAGCCATTTGGTCATCCTCCACTTTTCGTGGTGTTTCCTGCTGTTGCACTGGGAGTTTGGTATTTGCTTCACAAAATACAAGAAGTTCAACAGGGACACAGTGCTGGAGGGAGTTCTGTCACGTGTTGTGGGTCAGGGTCTGCAGGAGAATGCAACAACCAGGCTTCTTTCCCACATACTTTGCCCCCTTGTCCATAGCAACATGATTCTGAACATGGCCCTGAATCCTCTCCATATAAAAACATGCTTTTACATATTCGGGTCTCCTGGCTGCACCATGTTAGTCACAAAAAATTTGGAAGTCAATGAGAAATCCACATGGCCATAACACAGATGTATTATCACACAACTGCAGACCACTTCTCTAGGCCCAATACTCTGCAGGCTCTAACTTGCTTGCCCCCATGTCCATAGCAACTTGATTCTGAACATGGTCCTGAAATCTTTCAATATAAAAACATGCTTTTACATATACAGGTCTCCTGGCTGCACCATGGCAGTCACAATGAATTTGGAAGCCAATGGCAGAACCACGTGGTCACAACACAGATGTATTATCACAAAACTGCACACCATTTCTCTAGGCCAACAACTCTGCAGGCTATAACTCAATGGCATCTCTGTTCTACACCATTTTCATGAAACCCAGTGAATTAAGGCAGGGTCTGGTACACTCAAGATCAGCAACAGGACATCCAAAGGTTCTCCAGTGCCACCTGGTCATGGGAATTTTAAAAATTTCATGGTATTTATCTGGCCATTTTTCAAGGATGAAGTTGGAGGCACTGTGGGTTTCAATTCATTCAGGAACCATTAAATGTTGAGGAAGTTCATTTCAAAGAAAGCTCTGGAGAACTCTCACAGGCAAGGCTTCCAAAAGAGTGGCCAAAAGGTCACATGAAGCCAGGCGCAGTGAGGTCTCCAATGTGAGGTCCATGTGTGTTTTGACTCAAAACTATCCCTGCCGAGTCTTTCAGAATAAAATCATGTGATATACTGGCTGAGATTCCCAGTACTCTTTGGAAAACCACCCTGGGCCTAGATCTCAGTTTCCAAGGGTGACTTTCATGCGTGGCCTCCTAATATCCCAACACTTTTCATGGCAATACTTCTCTGAGGTCAATTCCAGAACGCAGTCTCTAAGGGGAATCAAACCAGAGTTCAAGCCCAGGTTGACCCAGTCATCTCTTCACACCGCCAATCAAATGAACACAATTAAAAACAAAACACTATCACATGGCCCCATTTTCTTCCTTATAGACACTCATCATAACCACTGGTTGGAGCTTTCCATGAGGGGCACATTCCAAAAGAGTGTCCAAAATAAGCTCCCTTGCCCCTCATTTGGCTCAAGTCAGGGTGGGAAGGACACCCTTCCTGTGAACCAGGAGTGATCAAATAGGCCTGTCATTAATACTGCTCCGCTTTTCCAATTTGAGGCCTTCTGACTGTGGGGTTTAGATTCTTTATGTGAACTGGAGTCATGAGAAAAGACAAGCACCTCTGCAGAGATTTGAAGAACTCATTTGACCAAAAGGATCGCTATTCTCACTTGATTGATTTCAGGAACCTACAGAGAAAGGCAATAGAATTCATTCACAATGACTGAAATTTTTTTGCGAATTTGGTTTTGGTTTCACACATGGGATCTTTCTTTAGATCCATCAGGTGCTGAGAATCTAAGCCACAGCCTCACACAGGGTAGAGAGCCTGATTCAGACACATCCCTTTCCGAAGCAATTTAGCAAGAGCCACAGGTGATGCCCATTCATTTCCATTTGAAAACTGTTTTCTTCAGGCTTCACAAAGGGGTAGCCTGAGCCCAACATCTTCCTGACATTCAGGGCAACAGAACAATAGGTAAGCAAAAGGCCCAAAGCATGGTATCTCCACTGAGATTTTTCTGGTCACACTCATATCTGAGTTTTCTGAGATACTGGCCATTCCCTTCAGGTATCCAGTACATGGACATGTCAAAGACCTTGGAGTTGGTACATATCTTGGACACAAAACAATGAGACTATTCTGGAGAGTTGCCAGAATTCAGGAAGAAAACAGGGACTTAGGAAGGTAGTAGGTTTTGCCAATCCATAAGGCAAGCTGCAGTCCATTCATAAATTGGGCAGGATGAATGCTGGGAATCTTTTTACTACACAGGACACATCCATTGTTGCATTGTCTTTTCTCATGTCTACAACCACGGACACAGTGGGATACACAGACATAGAAACACTCACCTTGTCAAATGACTTACTAGAAATAGTTCACTGAAAACCAAACAAACCGCCTTTCCTACCTATTCTCAGAACAAGAGACAAAACCACACACCCACACTCACAATGGCACCTCCTTCCCCTAAGTAGGTCTGTGACTATCCGGAGTGTTCTCTGACTGGTGGGCAATACTATGTTCCCCCGAAATGGCCTGTATTCTCTCAGATCTGGTTTCCTTGGCCAACTATGTGAAGTTGTCAGGAAAAAGTGGTGAGCCACTACCTGCTTACTCAGGAAAGGTCCCTCTTCAGAGCTCTCCTGGCATTTGGCCATCCTCACATCAGTAGGTACCAAGAAAGACTGACTCTGTCCTTGGTAAATCCAAACAAGTGAGCCCACTGGGACTGGGACTGGAACTGCATCTGGGTGCCTGGCTTCTTGGATACCAAGTTCAGAGAGTTCCATCACCAAGGAAATGAGGTATGACACTTTCTTTGGAACTGAATGAGGTCACTGCCTTTGCAACCACTTGGTCCTAACAGTTGCTTCCAAGGGCCCCATGAGATGGAGGCTGCCCCTTCTTCCTCTGACACTTTCACAATTTAGAATGGTATATCACCAATAGGCACACACACAGGCCTGGTTTGGTCCATCTTCTCCACAATAAGAAGAGAGAGGCTGATTCAGACACATCCCTTCATCCTGACCAGGTGGTTTGTCATCGAAGATGACTTTTGCTCTTTCAGGTCCTTCATACCTGTCTACAACTTCTCCAGGTATCATTTCTGCATGGACCTTTGAGGATCTCAGCAGGTGGAAGGTCCCCTACTTTTCTGTATTGTAAGAACAACTTTGTCCCTGCTCTTCTGTAAAATGAGATTGAGGGAACAGTGTATGTTTTGGGTTAATAACAGGTTTGATTTCGATTTGTGTTAGGAATCATTCTTCTGGATGAATAATGGTATTGGGAACCTGGTATATTTACAAGAATGTAGAGGTGAAACATAAGTATGAAAACAGAAATCCAGGTATGATTTTAAACCCATAAGGGCATTGGGCCCTTGATTGGGATACTTAGCTTTGAATTATGTTCTGCACAGATGTCTCAGATAATTTGATATACAATGGCATAGGACCTTGTACCTTGGAAGATTGAATGTAGAAGAGAACATCCCTTCAAAAAGGGATAGTCGGTAGGATTAGGAAGATAGTCGGTCGTTTTAGGAAGAAGAGTGAGTATATGATTTGGAACAAAAGTTCTTTAGCAATAGGATTTCAGTTAGAGAGTGAATGTATATGTCAGCACATATGAAGAGCCAGTCACGATGATGAAGTGGGGAAAACATGTAGAAAAGAAGATATCAATAAAGATATTACGAAATCAGGGAAAGTATAAAGTGAGTGAGAGGATTAGACATTTTCAACAGGCTTGAGGTTGAATCTTAGAAAGAAACAAATATGAAGTCACCAATAATATTGACATTTGAGAGCATTAGGCACCCTGGACATGGATATTTTTAGTAATCTATGTTCACATTTCATTTAGGCTTTGCTTGGTTCAATCATAAGTGTAACATTTACATTTTTATCCAGAATATTATTGTGATAATATGTATATGTAGATCAGGTGACATAAGTATTTCTTCCACCATTTTTGGTAGCAATATACTGAAGACATAAAATTAGTATTGGGCGTACAAAGAGGTGTACCATATGTCTATGAATATAGAGATAAAGCATGAATAGACCATACTGTGAATAAGTAATATAACTTGTTCCGACTTAATATAATGGGATGAACTGATATCTGAAAAATTACTGGAAATCTTATATGCATATACAATCATTCATTCCAACCAGTTATTCATCTAATGTCAATATTAGTGTTTTGGTTTATCATGAAGAGTGTGTGAGTTTTACTTCAAAAGTGATTATGGAAATCGAAAATAATGTGTTTGGAAAGAAGTCTCATGAAAAGACCAGTCAAGAAACCCTGACAATACATGTGTTGTGAAGTAGGAAGTGATTAAAGTTTAAAGAAATGCCTACAAATTTGTGAACTTGTGGATGAAATACATATCTTATGATGAGCAAAAACTGAAGAAATAATAATGTACCAGTGTTGAATATAAATGAACATCATATTATATATCATGTCCCATTGGGATCTACTTGCATTGGTGATAGACTGGATCAGTTCCTGTAGAATTATTAACATTTGTATGCACCATTCACTGAAGTTAGTTTTCAGTACTAGGAAACAAATATGTATTTAAGGTGGATGAATATTTCTGAGACTAATATTTTGGAAAGTTTATTATAAATCCACATGCATGAACATGAATGAATTTAGAGAGTGTATATAAGACACATATATTTCATATTTTGAAAAATCTGGAGAGTTTAGATATATATATATATATATATATATATATATATATATATATATATATATATATATACACACACATACCCACACACACACAAAAAAAACCACACACAGACATTTAAAAGTAGCAATATATATGCCAATCAAAATTCATCTTTAAATATATATCATCCACAGATGCAAAAATATTTATTTTACTGAACATGAGTTTATGTATAACGATGTTCTACTAGGAAGTTCCCCTATAGGTGGAATTTTCAGTTCCAACAGCAATTTGGAGGAGGGATCTCTTCTCACAATTTGTATCTGCCAAGTCAGCCACCTCACAAAAATGTACATGTGATACCAGGTAGGATTCTATAAGTGCATATGAAAATACATGTGATGAATAGGCTACAGAGAAAGGGAGACAGGAATTCATATATTTGTTTAATTTAAAAACACATGGTGAACTATTTCAATTAAAAATTGACTAGATTTATAACACCTACCATTTATCATGCAAAAGGTAAGTCCAAGTATGCAGCATGCCTCCTCTGAACTGCTTGTATTTCTATTCTGTTTGGGTATTTTTCTCCATCATATTAGGATTAGTAGTCAGAGGATAGTAGGGTATGGGATAGTTTCAGGGATTCAGTATTTCGAATAGAAAATTGAAAATGAATGCAATGTGTATGCAAATATGTGCTACACAAATATCTTCCCACTCTCATCCAGAGCAATGCCTTGACATTACCTTCGCCCCATGTATGACACAATTAGAGCAGAAGAGTTAGAAAATCTGTGAATACATATCTGCAATGGAAACTGCTCAATTTTCACAAATTTGGAGAAGGTAGAGGAGTTTCCAAAATTAAGGGACAATGTAAACTCTCCACAAACATGGAGCTCTGCTGGCCTAAAGAGTTCTTAAGAAACTGCCTCTGAGGTTGGGCACATGAAATATATGTTGTTGTCAGGAGCTTTAGCTTCCATTGTAGTGAGACCATCCAAGCTGGTCTGCATTTTTGTGACCTTTGTGAGCACATGGTTTCTTGTTTTCCAATGAACATGAGGCAGCCTTGCTAAATTCTCTCTTTGTAGGTAAACTGTGACCAATGGGGGCTAAGTGTCTCCCCGTGTGCACTGTGAACCCATTTGGTCATCCTCCACTTTTCGTGCTGTTTCTTGCTGCTGCACTCGCAATTTGGCATTTGCTTCATGAAACAAGGAGTTCAACTGGGACACAGTGCTGGAGCGAGTTCTGTCACGTGTGGTGGGTCAGGGTCTGCAGGAAAATGCACCAACCATGCTTCTATCCCACCAGCTTGCCTCCTTGAGCATAGCAACCTGATTCTGAACATTGCCCTGAAACTCCTACATATAACAAGATGCCTTTTGAGAGAAGGGTCTGCTGGCTGCACCATATCAGTCATAATCCATTTGGAAGCCAAAGGCAGATCCACATGGCCAAACCACAGATTTTTTATCACACACCTGCCCACAACTTCTCTAGGTCCACTACTCAGCAGGCTCGAACTTACTTGCATCTCTTTTCTATACCATTTTCATGAAAACCAGTCAATCAAGGCACCTTCTGGTATATTCATAATCAGAAACAGGACATCCAAAGGTTTTCCAGTGCCACCTGCTCATGGGAATTTTAAACAATTCATGGTATTTATCTAACCATTTTTAAAGGATGAAGTTGGAGGCACTGTGGGTTTCAATTCATTCAGGAACCATTAAATGTTGAGGAAACTCATTTTAATGAAAGCTCTCAAGAACTCTCACAGGCAAGGCTTCCAAAAGAGTGGCCAAAAGTTCACATGAAGCCAGGCCCATTGAGGTCTACAATATGAGGTCCATGTTTGTTTTGACTCTCAACTATTGCTGCCAAGTCTTTCAGAATAAAATCATGTGATATCCTGGCTGAGATTCCCAGTGCTCTGTGGAAAGCAACCCTGGGTCAAGACTCATTTTCCAAGGACTCCATGCGTGGTCTCCTAAAATCCCAACACAACTCATTGCAATACTTCTCTAAGATCAGTTCCAGAATGCAGTCTCTAAGGGTAATTACGCCAGAGTTCCAGCCCACGTGGACCAATTCATCTCTTCCAACCGCCACACAAGTGACCACAATTAAAACCAAAACACTCCCACATGGACCTCATCTTCTTCCATATAGACACTCATCATTACCTCTGGCTGGAGGATTCTATGAGGGGCACAGCCCAAGACAATGTCCAAAAGAAGCTTCCTTACCCCTCATATGCCTAAAGGCCCGGACTCCCTTCCTGTGAACCAGGAGTGATCAAATAGGCCTGCCGTTAATACTGCTCCACTTCTGCAATTTGTGGCCTATCGACTGTGGGGTTTAGATTCTTTTTGTAAATGGGAGTCATGAGAAAACCCAAGCACCTATGGGCTAGACTCTGCAGGGCTTTGAAGAACTCATTTGACCCAAAGGATCCCTATTCTCACTTGATGGAGGCAGGAACATTACAGAGGAAGACGAGAGACTCCATCCACAATGACCGCTCTTTTGGCCATTTTGGTTTTGGATGCACACATGGGATCCTTCTTTAGACCCATCAGGTGCTGAGAATCAAAGCCACAGCCTCACACAGGGCCAAGAGGCTGATTCAGACACATCCCATTCTAAAGCAATTAAGCAAAGAGCCCAAGGTGATGCTCATTCATTTTCATTTGAAAACTGTTTTCTTCAGGCTTCAAAAAGGGGTGGCCTGAGTCAAAGAACTTCCTGACATTCAGGGCAACAGACAAATAGGTAAGCAAAAGACCCAAAGCAGGGTTTCTCCATTGAGACTCTCCTGGTCCCAATGATATCTGTGTTTTCTGACATGCTCTCATTCCCTTCAGCTATCCAGTACATAGCCATGTTACAGATCTTGGAGGTGGTTCATATGGTGGACATAAAATCATAAGCCTATTCTGAAGAGTGGCCATAATTCTACGAAGAAAACAGGAACTTTGGAAGATAGTAGGTGTTGCACATCCATAAGGCAATCCACAGTCCATTCATAAATTAGGCAGGATGAATGCTGAGAAGCTTTCTACTAGACATGACAAATCCATTGATGCATTCTCTTTTCTAATGTCTACAACCACAGACACGGTGGGATACACAGACATAGAAACACTATCCTTGTCAAAGCACTCAGTAGACACAGTCCATTCCAAACCAAACAAACTGCCTTTCCTACCTATTCTCAGAACATGAGACAAAACCACAAACTCACACCCACAACCACAAAGGCACCTCCTTCCTCCAAGTAGGTATGTGACTATCTGGAGAGCCCTCTGACTGGTGGACCATTTTATGTTCCCCCGAAACGGCCTGTCCTGTCTCAGATCAGGTCTCTTTGGCTAACTCTGTGAAATTGTCCGGGACCAGCAGTGAGACACTACCTGCTTTCTCAGGAAAGGCCCCTCTTCAGAGCTCACCTGGCATTTGGCCATACTCACATCAGTATTTACCAAGAAAGACGGACTCTGTCCTCTGTAAATCTAAACAAGTGAGCCCAATGGGACTGGAACTGGGACTGCCTCTGGGTGCCTGGATTCCAAGTTTAGAGTGTTCCTTCAACAAGAAAATTAGATGAGGTCACTTCTTTCTGGAACTGATTGAATTTGCTGCCTTTGCAACCACTTTGTCCTAACAGTTGTTTCCAAGGGTCTCATGAGATGGAGGCTGCCCCTATTTCCTGTTACAATTTCACAAGATAGAAAGTTATATCAACCATAGGCACCTGGGAACAGCTCTCTACATAGGCCTGGTTTGGTCCATCTTCTCTACATTAAGAAGATAGAGGCTGATTCAGACACATCCCTTCGTCATGACCAGGTTGTTTGCAATTGAAGATGACTTTTTCTCTCTCAGGTACTTCATAGTTCCCTATATCTTCTCCAGGGATTATATCTGCATAGACCTTTGAGCTTCTCAGCAGGTGAAAGTCTCCCTACATTTTTGTATTGTAAGACCAACTCAGTCCTGCTCTTTTGTAAAGATAGATTGAGGGAACAGTATATGGTTAGGGTTAATAACAGGTTCGATTTGTGTTAGGAATCATTCTGCTGGATGAATAAGAATATTGGGATCCTGTGGTATTTATAAGAATATAGAGGTGAAATATAAGTATGACAATGGAATTCTAGATAAGATTTGAAGCCCAGAAGTGCACTGGGCACTGGAGTGGGAAACTTAACTTTGAACAATGTTCTGCACAGATATCTCAGATAAATCAATATATAATGGCAAAGGACCATGTACTTTGGTTGATTGAATGTGTAAGAAAACATCCAGTCAAAAAGGGATAGTCGGTAGGATTAGGAAGATAGTGTAGGTTTAGATAGAAGAGTGAGAATAGGATTTGGACCAAAAGTACTTTAGCAATAGAGTTTTGGTTAGAGAGTGAATGTAAATGTCAGCACATGTGAAGAGTTGGTCACAGTGATGAACTGGAAAAAATATGTAGGAAAGCATTTATCAATAGAAACATTAGGAAATCAGGCAAAGTATAAAGTGAGTGATAGGATTAGACATTTTCAACAGGTTGAGATTTAATATATAATCTTAGGAAGAAACAAATATGTAGTCACCGACAGGATAGACATTTGAGAGCATTAGGCAACCTGGACATGGATGGTTTTAGTAATCCATGCTCACTTCCTATTTAGGATTTGGTACAATCATAAGTGTGACATTTGCGTTTTGTGTCCAGAATATTACACTGAAAAAATGTATATTTATATCAGGTGACATGAGTATTTCTTCCACCATTTCTGGAAGCAATATGTTGAAGACATATAAATTATTATTGGGGGTACAAATACGTGCACCCTGTGTCTCTGAATATAGAGAAAATGTATGAATAGACAATAGTGTGAATAAAGAATATAATTGGTTTCAACTTTAAAAAATGGATTGAAGTGGTATCTGAAAATATAAAGAAAATTTTATATTGATAAACATACATTCATTCAAACCAATTATACATCTATTTGTAATATTAGGGTTATGGTTTATCATAAAGGGTGTGAGTTTTGCTTCAAAATTGATTATGAAAATCGAAAATAATGTGTTTGGGTAGAAGTCACATGAAAAGACCAGTCAAGACACCTGGAGGAATACATGTGTTCTGAAGCAGGAATTGATTGAAAGTGAAACAAATGCCCATAAATTTGTGAATTTGTGGATGAAATATATATCCTATGATGTCCATAATACGAATAAATATTAATGTACCAGGGTTTAATAAAAATGAACGTCAAAATGCACAGCTTGTCATATCGGAATCAAGGTGCATTGATGTTAAACTTGGTCAGTTACTGTAGAAATATTAGTTAAATCTGTTTTTCAGGTGGATGAATATTTCTGAGAATAATCTTGTGAAAAGTTGATTATAAATCCAAGTCCATGAACATGAATAAATTTAGCGAGTGTAAATAAGACACATATATTTCATATTTTCAAAAATCTGGAGAGTGTATATATATATATATATATATATATATATATATATATATATATATATATATATATATTTACACAAAACACACACACAGACATTAAAAAGTAGCAATATATATGCCACTCAAAATTCATCTATAAATATATATCATCCAAAGATGCAAAAATATTTATTTTACTGAACATGAGTTTATGTATAATGTTTTTCTACTAGGAAGCTCCCCTATTGGTGGAATTTTCAGTTCCAACAACGATTTGGAGGAGTGATCTCTTCTCACAATTTGTATCTACCAAGTCAGCCAACTCACAAAAATGTACATGTGATACCAGGTAGGATACTATAAATGCATATAAAAATACATGTGATGAATAGGCTACAGAGAAAGGGACAGGAATTCATATATTTGTTAATTTTAAAAACACATGGAGAACTATTTCAATTGAAAATTGACCAGATTTATAACACCTACCATTTATCATGCAAAAGGCAAGTCCAAATATACAACATGCCTCCTCTGAAATGCTTGTATTTCTATTCTGTTTGCGTTACTTTTCTCCATCATATTAGGATTAGTAGTGAGAGTCTACTAGGGTATGTGAATATTTCTGAGAATAATCTTGTGAAAAGATGATTATAAATCCACATTCATGAATATGAAAAATTTAGGATGTGTAAAATAATACACATATATTTCATATTTTGAAAAATCTGGAGAGTGTGTGTATATATATATATATATATATATATATATATATATATACACACACACACACACAAACATTCACAGACATTAAAAAGTAGCACTATATGCCAATTTAAAATCACCATGAAATATATATCATCCACAGATCCAAATAAATTCATTTTACTGAACATCGATTTATGTATAATGTTGTTCAACTAGGAAGCTCACCCACAGGTTGAATTTTCAGTTCCAACAGCGTTTAGGAGGAGTGATCCCTTTTCACAATTTGTATCTGCCAATTCAGCCTCCACACAAGAACGTACGTGTGGTAACAGGATTCTAAATGTGCATATAAAAATACAGGTGCTGAATAGGCTTCAGAGAAAGGGAGACAGGAATTCACATATTTCTTAACTTTTAAAATACATGGAGAACTATTTCAAAAAAAATTGACAAGATTTAAAACTCCTACACTATATAATTCAAAAGGCAAGCCCAACTATCCACCATGCCTCCTCTGAACTGCTTGTAGTTCTATTCTTTTGGGGGTATTTTTCTCCAACATATTAGGATTAGTAGTCAGAGTCTAGTAGGGTATGTGTTAATGTCAGTGATTCAGTATTTTGAATGGAAAATAGGAAAATGAATCCAATGTGTATGCAAATATGTGCTTCAGAAAAATCTTCCCACTCTCATCCAGAACAATCCCTTGACATTACCTTCGCCCCAAGTAAGACACAATTAGAGGAAAAGAGATAGAAAATATGTGAATACATATCTGAAATGGAATTTGATCAGGAGTTCACAACCATGGAGGTGGTAGAGGAGTTTTCAAAAGTAAGGGACAGGGTAAGCACTCCACAATCACAGAGCTCTGCTGGCCTAAAGACTTCTTGAGAAACTGCCTCTGAGTTTGGGCACTTGAAATATATGTTGTTTTCAGGAGCTTTTGCTTCCTTCTAGTGAGACGATCAAAGCTGGGTCAGCATCTATGTGACCTGGAGGACATAAATTGTAATATTCCAATGAACATGAGGGAGCAGTGCTGAATTCTCTCTTTGTAGGTATACTATGGCCACTTGGGGCTAAGTGTGTCCCCGCGTGGATTGTATATTCATTTGTTCCTCTTCCACTCTTCATTGTGTTTCTTGCTCCTGCACTGCGACTTTGGTATTTGCTTCACGAAATACATGGAGTTCAACTGGGACACAGTGGTCTAAGTGTCTGCCCGTGTGGACTGTGAAGCCATTTAGTAATCCTCCACTTTTCCTGGTGTTTCTTGCTGCTGCACTGCGAGTTTTGTATTTGCTTCATGAAATACAAGGAGTTCAACTGGGACACAGTGCTGGAGGGAGTTCTATCACATGTGGTGGCTCACACATGAGCATTCATGAAACCGGCCTCTATACCACATAGCTTGCTCCCTTGACCATAGCAACCTGATTCTGTAAATTACCCTAAAACCTCTCCATATAACAAGATGTGTTTACTTATAATGGTCTCCTGGCTGCACCATGTCCGTCTCATGACATTTGGAATCCAAAGGCAGATCCACATGGCCCCATCACAGATGTTTTATCACACACCTGCCTACCGCTGCTCTAGGCCCTCTACTCATCAGGCTCCAAATTACTGGCATCTCGGTTCTACACCATTTTCATTAAACCCAATCAATCAAGGCACTGTCTGGTACACTCATGATCAGAAATAGGACATCCAAAGGTTCTGTATGCCACCTGTTCATGGGAATTTCAAAAATTTAAACTATTTATCTAGCCATTTATCAAGGATGAAGTTGGAGGCACAGTGGATTTCAATTCATGCAGGAACCATTAAATGGTGAGTATGATCATTTCAATGAAAACTCTGGAGAACTCTCACAGGCAAGGCTTCCCAAAGAGTGTCCAAAAGGTCACCTGAAGCCAGGCTCATTGAGGTCTACAATTGAGATCCATGAGTGTTTTGATCTCAACTATGGCTGCCAAGTCTTTCAGAATAAAATCTTGTGGTATCCTGACTGAGATTCCCAGTGCTCTGTGGAAAGCTACCCTGGGCCTACATCTCAGGTTCCAAGGGCGACTCTCATGCATGGCCTCCTCAAATCCCAACACAACTCATGGCAATACTTCACTAAGCTCAGTTCCAGGACACAGTGTCTAAAAGGAGTCACACCAGAGTTCAGGCCCAGGAGGACCCAGTAATCTCTTCCAGCTACCACACATATGACCACAATTTAAGTCAAAACACTCCCACATGGGCCTCATCTTCTTCTACACAGACACGCATCATAACCTTTGGCTGGAAGTTTCCATGAGGGGTGCAGCCCAAGACAGTGTCCAAAATAAGCTCCATTGCCCCTCATTTGCCAAAAGTCAGGGTGGCCTAAACACCCTTCCTTTGAACCAGGAGTGATCAAATAAGCCTGCCTTTAATACTGCTCTGCTTCTCCAATTTGAGGCCTAATGACTGTCAGGTGTAGACTTTCTATCTGATTTGGAGTCATGAGAAAACCCAAGCACCTATGGGCTATCCACTGTAGGGCTTTGAAGAACTCATTTGACCCAAATGATCCCTATTCTCACTTGACGGAAGTCAGGAACTGAAAAGGTCGGGCGAACTTCGGAGGAAAAGACCACCAAGAGACTGTCTCATGCCACAGCAAAGGGTTTATTGGGGGTCCAGCATGCTGAGGCTCAGAGCTCACTTCAGAGGAGCAAAGAACAAAGAGCCCCGAGAACAACTTGAGCAGAGTTTATATACATTCTTTAGAGAGGGCAGGGACTTTACATACATCATAGCCTCCTTTAGAAAATCATCATATACCGCGGGAAAATCAAATAATAACTCTAAAACATGATTAGCACATTCATTGTTGGGAACAGTTTGGGCAGCGGGTGATTGGTCAGCCGTGAGAAGGAGTATACATTTAAACTGATTGGTTGAAGCACTGAGATGTATACGTGCAAATCTGCATGGTTTCTGGGAAGGGGTGGTTAAGTAACGAGGTGGTCAGGGAAGATTTCAACACACATCTAATGGGAAGATCCGGGAATTGTCTTAAGTGCCACAGGAATTTCAGGTTCTGAGTGCAGCTTGGAAAATGTACAAAACCTGGTTCTTTACGTTTCAATTTCAATTTCTTTTATTCTTTCATTTCCCACCACTTTTTCTGACTACTTTTAATCTTAAAAGTAATGAATCAAAATTATTGTGGGGTTTCACATTCTATTCCTACCAGTGCAGCATATTTCTGTCTGATTATCATGAGTTTCACCTGCCTAATCTGAGCCTGGAGAAAGAAAACTATGTGGTTAGGCAAACAAGGTCCCACAGTTAGCAACACCATAAGGATGATCAGGGGTCCAGCTAAGTCTGATATTAGTGTAGTTACCAGGGGTACTCGGTTAACCATGACTCAAAGCACCCTTGTTGAATCTCCCATTCTCTCTGGCGCTCTTCAAGGTATTTTCTTAATTTACTCATGAATTATTTTGCAACTCCAATATGGTCAGCATAAAAACAACATTCTTCTCTCAGTGCAACACAGAGGCCCTCTCCCTCATCAAGAGGAGGTCTAATCCTCACCTGTTCTGTAAAACAACTTCAGAGAGAGAGGTTAAGGATTCCTGCAAAGCTGTGATGGAGGTCTCTAACGTCTTCAAGTCTTGATTTATTGCTGTTTCTAATTGGGCCATTTGTTGTTAACCACGCATCATAGAAGCTGTTCCCATACCCACTCCTGCAGCAGCTCCTATCCCCAATAGGATGGCTAGAGTAAGGGACAATGGTTCCCCTTGATATCGGGTTGTTTGTCCCCCTAGTAGACCTTCAAATGATTAGGCATTATGATAGAGTACCCTGGAGAGTATCTGCACCATTACACAATAATTTACAGGGCTGTCAAAGACCTGGGCTGAAATACAAGGAGTTCTGACTGTGTGGAGTTCAGTACCATAAAGGTTCCTTTAATTAGTTCCCAGGGGGAGGAGTCAGATGTACTCTGGACTGCGGAAGTAGGCAAAGACGGAATCCAGGAAGTATTAGATGGTAGAGGGGTTCTGGTAGATCTAGGCATGGAAGGTTTAGGAGGCTTAATCCCTGGCTTGAGGGGATTGGGTCCTATTGCTGTGGGATTTTCTTTCTTTTTAAGCCAGACGGTGAACCAGAGACCAAATTCATCACCTGGGCCATAAATATAGAATCGCATTCCCCACGTATTTCCCATAGGCCAGGTTTTTCTGAGGTAGCCCCTTCCTTTGGAAGTGAAAGTTATATTGAGGGGGTAACATAGAGTATTCTTTCCACAGCGAGTTTTTGACACCACTGGGCAAGCAGCACATTTCTTGGGATCAATCCAGGTGTCATTTCATCCTACCGGAATCATACCTTTCTGGGGAGTTTGGGTTCCACCATGCAGCTTTCGTTTGTTCACAACCCCAAGATCTACAATAAAAGTCACTGGGTCCTCCACAGGTTTGGGCCTGTTTTATGACTTTGGAAATCAGGTGGGCACACATAATAGTCAAGACTGGCTAGTTTACACCTGAGCTGGGGGAGATGACATCCACAATTCATGGGTTAAGGTGGTCTATGTTGCCCTAGTTAGGGTTTGAGTGGGATCTGTGTGGGGTCCTCTATGTCAGGGAGATCCAAGTCAGGGAAGCCTATGGCAAGCTGACAAATTTCCGGGTGGAGAGATGGCCACCAAGTCCATAAGGTGGCTGTTTGTGAAATAGATCACACTACTTGCCCATTAGGATTTATTACTTGCCCTTGTTGCTGAGCTTGCTGATGGGGATTAGGGCTGCTGGTGGTCATGGGAAGAATCCATAGCCCTACCCACATGACGGACACGCAACTTGAGATGGATACCAGTCTGTAGAAGTTTCCAGCCAGAGTCTGTACAGGGCTCAGGCATGAGATGGGAGGCATTGATCCAGGAAGTGATCCCATCCACTTTCACCACTGTGGGTGTTATAAGCAGCACCTGGTATGGTCCTTTCCAGTGGAGTTCCAGGGATGACACCTGACGCCATCTCACGTAGACGAAGCCTCCCACTTGATATCAATGTGGGGTTCCCTCGTCTCCAGTATGATAAGCAGAGGCCAAATGTTTCCACAGGTATCGCTGGGTGCTGGGTTTGTTAAAGGGCTTTAAATCTGTCAAGCAAGGGGGTGTGAAAGGAATCATTAAGTCTCATAGTTGGGATTAGGTCCCCTACTGGAGGAAGGGCACCATTGAGAATTTCATAAGAGGTGAGGTTACACAAAGAGGCGGAGGGGGTATTTCTTTCACAAAACAGTGCATAAGGTTGGAGCATAGTCCAATTTTTTATGCCAGTATCCAAGCTTAATTTTGTTAAGTACTCTTTGATGGTTCTATTCATCCTTTCTACCTGTCCTGAGCTATAGGGTCTATAAGCACAATGTAACTTCCAATTAATCCCCAGGGTCCTGGCAAATCCCTTACTTTCCTGGGGCATGAATGCCGGTCCGTTAGCGGACCCTATTACCTTAGGCAGGCCGAACCTTGGAAAAATGTCTTCTACGATCTTTTTGACTACCATCTGAGCTGTTTCTTTCTTCATGGGGAAGGCTTCGACCCATCCTGAAAAAGTATCTACAAAGACTAGGAGATATTTAAGTTCATACCTTGCTGGCTTAATTTCAGTAAAGTTCAATTCCCAGAATTGTCCTTGTCTGGTTCCTTGTAAGCGCTTCCCTGCAGGAAGCTTGGATGGGTAAGCATTAACTACTTGGCAGACTTGACAAGCTCTAGTCACCTGCTCAGCTATTTCTTTCCTCTGTGAGTCAGTCAATAATAAGTCCTTTCTCCGGTCCTTTAAGAGTGCCTATATCTTCTCTGAGTCTAAGTGGGTGAGCTGGTGTACGTCTTTGACATAAAGGTGGGCTTTTTGAAATTGTAAACTTGGCTCTGTAGGATCCCAGAGTTCTGTATCTGTCTCCTCAGATGATAAGTTGCCTGAATGTTCCGGTGCGGCCAAGTCTCCTGATTGTTGTTCCCCCTGGTGTGGAAAAAGTTAACACAGTCACTCCATTTAGGGCTGCCAATTAAGCTTCCTCATCTGCCCTTCTTTTTCCAACCACCAAGGGTTCGTTTCCCTTCTGGTGCCCTGGGCAGTGCAATATAGCTAGTTCCTTAGGGCCCTGCACTGCTGAGAGAAGTTGGAGGATCTCATCTTTGTTCTTTATTTCTTTCCAGGTGGAGGTTAATAAACCCCTTTGATGGTAAATAGCCCCGTGCACATTTGCAGTGGCAAATGCATAGTGGCTATCAGTGTATATGGTGGCCCTTTTGCCTGTTGCTAGTTCCAATACTTTCGTAAGGGCAATCAGTTCTGCTTTTTGGGCTGATGTCAGTTCTGGGAGACCAGAGGAACAGATGACATTAATTTTGCTAACTACTGCTTCTCCAGCCCACCGCTTACCATCTTGGAGGAAGCTGCTGCCATCCATAAACCATACAACTTCAGGGCAAGGCAGTGGCTGATCCTTCAAGTCTCGTCGTATACTGGTTTCCTCTGCCAGTATGTGTTGACACTCATGAGCAACGGGTCTTGATGATTCTTCTGGCAGCAGTGTAGCCGGGTTGAGTGGAGCAGCGGGTCCCAGCGTGATTCTGTCTTTGTCAAGCAAGAGGTTCTGGTAGTGGGTTATTCTAGAGTTTGATAGCCACATCTCTGGAGGCTGACAGATGATGCACTCCAGGGCATGGGGGACTATAATCGTTAGCTTCTGTCCCAACGTTAATTTATCAGCATCTTTTATTAGAAGGGCTGCCGCTGCTATAGCTCTTAAGCAATGGGGCGACCCACTAGCCACTGGGTCCAGTTTATTTGATAAGTATTCTACCGGCCTTTTCCAAGGTCCCAAAGTCTCAGTGAGCACAACCCGTGCTATTCCTTTCTTTTCCTCGATGTAGAGACTGAAGGGTTTTTCTATATCTGGGAGTGCTAAGGCCGGAGCAGATAGCAGCACCTTTTTTCTGACATTATCAAAAGCTTGTTGGTGCTCAGGGGTCCATTGGAAGTGGGCATCCCCCTTTATCAGCGGGTATAAAGGGGCAGCCAGAGACGCGAACCCAGGAATCCATAACCTGCAAAAGCCGGCAGTCCCAAGAAACTCCCTGAGTTGTCTCTTATTAGATGGGGGCAGTATCTGCACAAAGGTTCATTTTGTGGGCTCAGTGAGCCATCCTTTGCCACCCCTAAGAGAATAACCCAGGAAGATTACTTCTTGCTGACAAATTTGGGCCTTTTTGGCAGAAGCCCTATATCCAAGCCGAGCAAGCTTGGAAAATAATGCTTGGGTCCCAGACTCATAGTTCTCTTTGGTGTCGGCTGCCAGTAGCAGACCATCCACATATTGGAGTATGGTGACATCGGGGTGTGCAGTTTTGAAGTCATTGAAGTCCTTGTGGAGGGGTTCATCAAAGAGAGTGGGAGAGTTTTTGAACCCCTGTGGGAGTCTAGTCCAGGTTAGTTGGACAGATGTCCCTTTTTCGGGGTCTATCCACTCAAAAGCAAACAGCAACTGAGTGTCCTTATGTACGGGCAAGCAAAAGTGAGCATCTTTTAAATCTAGCACAGTGTACCATTCCTGCTCCAGATTCAGAGCGCTAAGCAAATTATATGGATTCGGTACAGTGGGGTGAATGTCCTGCACTCTGTTGTTGATCTCTCTTAGGTATTGAAGCGTCCGGTAGTCCCCAGTTCCTGGCTTTCTTACTGGTAGCAGGGGGATATTCTAGGACAAATGACAGGGCCTTAAGACCCCAAGAGCCAGGTATTTCCGAATATGGGCCCTTATCCCATCCTTAGCTTCTTTGATTAGAGGATATTGTTTAACACTGATTGGAGAGATAGAGGCTTTTAATTCTACTACTATTGGAGGTTGTTATATGGCTAGACCTAACCCAGCAGTTTCTGCCCAGGCATTAGGATAATCTTTTATCCATTTCTGGGGTAGTTTGCCTGTTTGATCAGTCCTAGGAGGCGCGAAGTGTTGATGTTCATCTTCTACGGATGTTGTCAAAGCCATGACTATGGGAGTTTTTACTGAAGGCTTTAGAAACTCCACTTGGGGACCATCAGGGTTAAAGGTTATTCTAGCCCAGAGTTTGGTAAGCAGATCCCAGCCCATCAATGGGGCTGGGCATTCTTGGATTACTTGGAAAGCGTGGTGGACTTTTCCATTTCCTAGGTCCATAGTCCTCTTAGTTGTCCCAGCCCAATATCTACTGCCATTAGTACCTTTAACAGGGCACCATTTATTTGATAGGGGGCCCAGTGGGGTCTTAAAGGTTGATTATACTGCTCCTGTATCCACTTCAAAGTTCACTGGGGTCCCCTCCACTTTAAATGTTACCCTGAGCTCAGAGAGGGGATCCGAGCCCCGACTTTCCTAGTCCTCTTCTAGAGTCAGCACCGCGGACTGGCATCTCTGCTTCTTTCGGGGGCACTCTTTGGCCTAGTGTCCTGTTTTCTTTACAGTAGGCACACTGATCTGAGGCCAGGGGCAGCCATTGGCGGGGGCCCAGGTATCCCTTTCTGACTCCCTGCTTTTTAACTTCTGGCATATTTGGTGCTCTGACCAGAACCTTAGTCAATGCTTTAATCTGCCTTTTGCTCCTTTCATCCTCCTTTTGTTCCCTTTCCGTCTCTCTCCTCTGTTCCCTTTCCTCCTCAGTTTCTCTCTTATAATATACTTTCTCAGCATCTCTTACTAAATCTCTCAAGGTCTTATCTTGTAATACATCTAGACGTTGTAACTTTCTCTTAATATCTAGGGCAGCCTGCTCGATAAAGGCCATTGCAACAGATGCTTGTTCATCCTCTGCCTGAGGATCAAAAGGAGTATATTTCCTATATGCTTCCATAATTCTCTCCAGAAACATAGAGGGAGACTCATTAGGCCCTTGGATAATCTCTCTTACCTTGGCCAAATTAGTCGGCCCTCTGGCGGCCACTCGGAGACCCGCTATTAGAGTCTGGCTATAAGTGGACAGATGCTACCTACATTTAAAGGTGTTTGGGTGCCAGTTGGATCGGTTCATTGGCCCGTAGGGACGGAGAGGAAGCATCATAGGGGCTTCCGAGTTTTCTATTATCCGTCACCGGCGGGTTCCTTTAGGTGGCCCAGCTTCCTCCAGGGGAGGAGGGGTTGCTGCTGCTGCAGAGAAGTCCCCTGGAGTGCTTGGGTCTGGCCCAATTGCCTCTAGCGGCGGAGAGGCTGAGTCAGCGGCGAGAATATAATCTGGAACGTGTTGGGGGTTGGAGAGCGAGGGTAGAGGATAAGGAGTGGGAGGAGTGTCCAGTCTTGTGACTCAGGGAGAATGGAAGGAAGAGGGGGAGGAGTGGAAGGTTTGAATGATAGGATGCTGGGGGAAGGGGTATATGGCTGTTGATCTGGGTGGCCACGTGGCCCCAGCTGAAAGACAATATCTCTGACTTTTCGGATTAGAGGGAAGTAGAAGGATCCTTCTGGGGGGCCACCTGACTCTGAGAATAGGCCATTCTGAAGCACAGAGAATCTGCCAGGTACGGCATTTTACTGAAAAAGAAAGATTCTGGGCCCTTGAGCGGACATCAGTCCAATGATCAAGTGTCAGGGACAGAGAAGTGGAAGTGCTTTGTCCCATAATGAGAGTTACTCAAACAGGGACAGTGAAGACACAAACGCAACACAGACAAAGACAAACAGTAAACGTTTAACATGAGTCCAAGACAAAGATTAGAACTGAGTAACTGCCAAAACCTGATGGGTTAGACAATAAAGACAGCCGGAAAACTCAACATGAGTTCAGAACAATGACCAAAACTGAGTAGCCGGCAAAACCTGATGGGCTGGCGAACCGAATCCTGAAGCAAAATATAAACGAGTTGAAGAAATTAGTATTCCTTGATTTCTCTAGTCCTCTGGAGTGTCCCCCAGGAACGTGGCCTGTAGCTCTGTGACACATCTGTCAGCCACCATCAGAGAGAGCTAATGCTCTTCACTGACAGCCACTTTGCCAATCCATAACCTGAAACCCAAAACCAGAAAGAGGTGCCTTACTTACCCCGAGAGGAGTCCATTGGGGTCTTTTGTCCGCCGCTGCCGAATATCTCACCTGGGGCCTCCAGATGAATAGGTGGGGCGAACGTCAGAGAAAAAGACCACCAAGAGGCTTTCTCATGCAACAGCAAAGGTTTTATTGGGGGTCCAGCATGCTGGGGCTCAGAGCTCACTTTAGAGGAGCAAAGAACAAAGAGCCCTGAGAACAACTTGAGCAGAGTTTATATACATTCCTTAGAGAGGGCAGGGACTTTACATACATGATAGCCTCCTTTAGCAATTCATCATATACCATGGGAAAATCAAATAACAACTCTAAAGCATGATTAGCACTTTCATTTGCGGGAACAATTCGGGCAGGGGGTGATTGGTCAGCCCTAAGAAGGGGTATACATTTAAACTGATTGGTTGAATACCTGAGATGTATACTTGCTGAGCTGCAGGGATTCTGGGAAAGGGTTGTTAAGTAACTAGGTAGTCAGGGAAGATTTCAACACACATCTAATGGGCAGATCCGGGAATTGTCTAAACTGCCACAGGAAAGTGCAGCTTGGAAAGTTTACAAACCTGGTTCTTTACATTTCAATTTCAATTTCAATTTCTTTTATTCTTTCAGAACCTTACAGAGAAAGGCAAGAGGCTTAATCCACAATGACTGCTCTTTTGGCCATTTTGGTTTTGGATGCACACATGGGATCTTTCTTTCGATCCATCTGGTGCTGATAATCTAAGTCACAGCCTCACACAGGGCCAAGAGGCTAATTAAGACACAACCAATTTCAAAGCAATTACTACTCTGAGGTCAGTTACAGAACTCAGTCTCTGAGGAGAATCACACCAGTGTTCAAGGCTAGGTGCACCCAGTCATCTTTTCCAACCACCACATAAATGACCACAATTAAAACCAAAACAATTCCACATGGCCCTCATCTTCTTCCATAGAGTCACTCATCATAACCTCTGGCTGGAGGATTCCTTGAATGGCGCAGCTCAAGAGAGTGTCCAAAATAAGCTTCCTTGCCCCTCATTTGCCTAAACTCAGGGTGGCCTGGACACCCTTCCTGTGAACTAGGATTGATCACATACGTCTGCCGCTAATACTGCTCTACTTCTCCAATTAGAGGCCTACTGACTGTCAGGTATAAATTCCTTATGTGATTTGGGTTCATGATTAAACCCAAGCACCTCTGAAGAGCTTGGAAGAACTCATTTGACCCAAAAAATCCCTATACTCCCTTGAAGAAGGTCAGGAACCTAACAGAGGAAGGCAAGAGACATCATCCACAATGACTTATGTTTTTGCCATTTTGGTTTTGGATGCACACATTGGATGTTTCTTTAGATCCATCAGGCGCTGAAAATCTAAGCCATAGCCTCTCACAGGGCCAAGAGGCTGATTCAGACACATGGCTTTCCAAAGCAATTAAGCAAAGAGCCACAGGTGATGCCCATTCATTTCCATTTGAAAACTGTTTCCTTCAGGCTTCACCAAGGGGTGGCCTGAGGCAAAGACCTTCCTGACATTCAGGGCAAAAGATCAATAGGTTAGCAAAAGGCCCAAAACAGGGTTTCTCCACTGAGGCTTTTCTGGTCACACTGATATCTGAGTTTTCTGAGATGCTCCAATTCCCTCCAGCTATCCAGAACATAGCCATGTCGCAGAGTTTGGAGGTGGTACATATTTTGGACACAAAACCATGAACCTATTCTGGAGAGTGGCCAAAATTCAGGAAGAAAACAGAAACTTAGTAAGATAGTAGGTGTTGCCCATCGATAAGGCAACCTGCAGTCCATTACTAAAATGGACAGGATGAATGCTGGGAAGCTTTCTACTAGACAGGACACATCCATTGATGCATTCTCTTTTCTAATGTCTACAACCATGGACACAGTGGGAGACACAGACACAGAAACACTTGCCTTGTCAAAGTTCTTTCTAGAAATAGTCCACTCCAAACCAAACACACTGCCTTTCCTACCTATTCTCAGAACATGAGACAAAACCACAAACTCACACACACACTCAAAAAGGCACCTCCTTCCCCCAAGTAAGTCTGTGACTATCCAGAGTGTCCTTTGACTGGTGGGCCATTTTATGTTCCCCCGAAAAGGCCTGTCTTGTCTTAGATCTGGTCTCCTTGTCAAACACTGTGAAGTTGTCAGGAGCCTGTTCTGACCACTACATGCTTTCTCAGGGCAGGCCCGTCTTCAGAACTCTCCTCGCATTTGGCCATCCTCACATCAGTAGGTACCAAAAAAGACAGACTCTGTCCTTGGTAAATCCAAACATGTGAGCCCACTGGGACTGAGACTGGGACTGGCTCTGTGTGCCTGGCTTCCTGGATCCCAAATTCAGAGAGTTCCATCACCAAGGAAGTGAGGTAGGTCACTTATTTCAAGAATTTAATGAGTTCACTGCCTTGGCAACCACTTTGTTATAACAGTTGCTTCCAAGGGTCCCATGAGATGGAGGATACCCTACTTCCTCTGACACTTTCACTAGTTAGAATGGTATATCAACCATATGGAACCAGAAACAGCTCTCCACATTGTCCTGGTTTGGTCCATATTCTCTCCATTAAGAATAGAGAGGCTGATTCAGACACAACCCTTCATCCTGACAAGGTTGTTTGCCATGGAAGATGACTTTTGCTCTCTCAGGTCCTACATAGCTGCCTAATACTTCTCCAGGGATCATTTCTGCTTGGACCATTGAGTTTCTAAGCAGGTGGAAGATCCCCTACATTCCTGTATTGTAAGACAAACTCTGTCCCTGCTCTTCTGTAAACGTAGATTGAGGGAACAGTGTATGGTTAGGGTTAATAACAGGTTCGATTTTGGTGAGGAGTCATTCTGTTGGATGAATAATGGTATTGGGAACCTGCGATATTTACAAGAATATATAGGTAAAATATAAGTATGGAAACAGAAATCTAGGTATGATTTGAAGCCCAGAAAGACATTGGGACCTTCATTGGGATACTTAGCTTTGAATTATGTTCTGCACAGATGTCTCAGATAAATCAATATACAATGTTATAGGACCTTGTACCTTGGATGATTGAATGTCGAAGAGAACATCCAGGATAAAAGGGATAGTTGGTAGTATTAGGAAGACAGTTTGTACGTTTAAAAAGAAGAGTGAGTATAAGTTTTGGACCAAAAATTCTTTAGCAATAGGGTTTCGGGTAGAGAGTGAATATGAATGTCAGAACGTGTGAAGAATCAGGCACAATGATGAACTGGGGAAAATATGTAGGAAAGCAGATATCCATAGAGACATTAGGAAATCATGCAAAGTGTAAAGTGAGTGATTGGATTAGACATTTTCAATATGATTGAGTTTCAATATATAATCTTAGGAAAAAACAAATATGTAGTCCCCAAAAAGATTGACAAGTGGGAGCATTAGGCAGCCTGGACATGGATGTTTTTAGTAATCCATGTTCATTTTCCATTTAGACTTTGGTACAATCATAAGTGTGATGTTTGCATTTTCTGACCAGAATATTACTGTGATAAAATGTATATGTGGATCAGGTAACATGAGTATTTCTTCCACCATTTCTTGGAGCCATATTTTGAAGATGTATAAATTAGTATTGTGGGTAAAAATAGATGTACCCTGTGTCTATGAATATAGAGATAATGCATGAATGGAGCGTAGTGTGAATAAATAATATTACTTGTTCCAACTTTAAATGATGGATTAAATTGATATCTAAAAATATTCAGGAAATCTTATATTGATATACATACATTCATTTCAACCAGTAATACATCTAATGGTAATATTAGGGTTGTGGTTTATCCTGAAGTGTGTGTGAGTTTTGCTTCAAACTGATTATGGAAATCAAATATAATATTTTTGGAAAGAAGTCTCATGAAAAGACCAGTCAAGAAACATGGAGGAATACTTGTGTTCTGAAGCAGGAAGTGATTGACATTGAAACAAATGTCTAAAAATTTGTGAACTTGTGGATAAAATATATATCCTACGATGTGCATAAACTGCAGAAATAGTAATGTACCATTGTTGAATAAAAATGAACGTCAAATTATATGTCATGTCCCATAGGAGTCTACTTGCGTTGATATTAAACTGGGTCAGTTACTCTAGAAATATTAGGATTTGTGTGCAGCTTTCACTGAAGTCAGTTTTCAGTACTAGGAAACAAATATATATTTCAAGTTGATGAATAATTCTGAGAATAATCTTGTGAAAAATCGATTATAAATCTAAATACATCAACATGAATAAATTTAGGGAGTATATATAAGACACATATATTTCATATTTTGAAAAATCTGGAGAGTATGTGTATATATATATATATATATATATATATATATATATATATACACACAAAACATACACACAGACTATAAAAAGTAGCAATACATATGCTAATCGAAATTCATCATTAAATATATATAATTCACATATGCAAAAATAATTATTTTACTGAACATGGATTTTTGTATAATGTTTTTCTATTAGGAAGCTCACCCATAGGTTGAATTTTCAGTTTCAACAGCGTTTAGGAGGAGGGATCTCTTCTCACAATTTGTATCTTCCAAGTCAGACAAAACAAAAAAATTAACCTGTGATACCAGGTAGGATTCTATATGTGCATATAAATATACATGTGCTGAATAGTCTATAGAGAAAGGGAGACAGGAATTCACATATTAGTTAATTTTAAAAACACATGGAGAATTATTTTAACCAAAAATTGACTAGATTTATAACACCTACCCTTTATCATGTAAAAGGCAAGTCCAAATATACACCATGCCTCCACTGAACTGCATGTATTTCTATTTTGTTTTGGTTATTTTTCCTCCATCATATTAGGATTAGTAGTCAGAGTCTAGTAGGATATGGGTTAGTGTCATGGTTTCAGTATTTTGATTGGAAAATAAGAAAATGAATCCAATGTGTATGCAAATATGTGCCACACAAAAATATTCCCACTCTCATCCAGAACAATGAATTGCCATTACCTTCACCCCAAATAAGACACAATTAGAGGAGAAGAGTTAGAAAATCTGTGAATACATATATGGAATGGAACATAATCAGGAGTTCACAACCTTGGAGGTGGTAGAGGAGTTTCCAAAAGTTAGGGTCAGGGTAAACACTCCACAAACATGGAGCTCTGCTGGCCTAAAAACTTCTTGAGAAACTGTCTCTGAGTTCGGGCACTTGAAATATATGTTGTTGTCAGGAGCTTTAGCTTCATTTGTAGTGAGACCATCAAAGATGGGTCTGCATCTATGTGACCTGGAGAACATGGTTTCTTTTTTTTTAATGAACATAAGGGAGCAGTGCTGAATTCTCTCTTTGTAGGTAAACTGTGGCCACTCGGGGCTAAGTGTCTCCCCATGTGGACTGTGAAGCCATTTGGTCATCCTCCACTTTTTGTGGTGTTTCTTGCTGCTGCACTGGGAGTATGGTATTTACTTAACGAAATACAATGAGTTCAACTGGGACAAAATGCTAGAGTGAGTTCTGTCATGTGTGGTGGGTCAGGTTCTCCAGGAGAATGCACCAACAAGTCTTCTATCCAACATAGCTTGTCCCCTTGACCATAGCAACCTGTTTCTTAAAATTGACGTTAAACCTCTCCATATAACGAGATGCCTTTACATATAAGGGTCTGCTGGCTACACTATTTCAGTCACAAGCCATTTGGAAGCCAATGGAAGATCCACATGACCCCACCACAGATATTTTATCACACATCTGCACACCACTGCTCTAGGCCCACTACTCAGCAGGCTCCAACTTACTGGCATCTCTGTTCTACACCATTTTCATAAAACCAAGTCAATTAAGCCACTGTCTGGTACACTCATGATCAGAAACAGGACATCCAAAGATTCCCCAGTGCCACCTGGTCATAGGAATTTCAAATATATCATGGTATTTATCTGAGATTAGGAAGATAGACGGTAGGATTAAAAAGAAGGGTGAGTAAAGGATTTGGACATTAAGTTCTGCTTCTCCAATTTGACGCGT
This sequence comes from Callospermophilus lateralis, assembly GCF_048772815.1. NCBI lineage: Eukaryota > Metazoa > Chordata > Mammalia > Rodentia > Sciuridae > Callospermophilus > Callospermophilus lateralis. The sequence goes on from NW_027512693.1 coordinate 118,934, forward strand.
ATTGTCATGCATGGGCGACTCTCATGCCTGGCCTCCGAAAATCCCAACACAATTCATAGCAATACATCTCTAAGGTCATTTCCAAAACTCCGTTTCTAAGGGGAATCACACCAGAGTTCAAGCCCAGGTGGACCCATTCATCTCTTCCAACCGCCACACAAGTGACCACAATTAAAAACAAAACACTCCCACATGGCCCTCATTTTCTTCCATGTAGACACTCATCATAATCCCTTGCTAGAGGTTTCCATGAGGGACACAGTCCAAGACAGTGTCCAAAATAAGCTCCCTTCCCCCTCATTTGCCTAAAGTCAGGGTGGCCTGGGCACCCTTCCTGTGAACCAGGAGTGATCAAATAGGACTGCCATTAATGCTGCTCTGCTTCTCGAATTTGAGGCCTACTGACTGTGGGGTTTAGATACTTTATGTCAATTGGAGTCATGAGAAAACCCAAGAATCTGTGGGCTTCCCTCTGCAGGGCTTTGAAGAACCCATTTGAGTGAGTCTAGGAGTTGGACCAAAAGTTCTTTAGCAATAAGGTTTTGGTGAGAGAGTAAATGTAAATGTCAGCACATTTGAAGGGTCATTCCCAAAGATGAACTGGAGAAAAGGTATTTGAAATCAGATATCAATGGAGACATTAGGAAATCAGGTAAAGTACAAAGTGAGTGGTAGGATAAGACATTATTAACAGGGTTGAGTTTGAATATATAATCTTAGGAAGAAACAGATATGTAGTCACCAATAGGAATAATATTTGAGAGCATTAGGGAACCAGGACATGGATGTTGTTAGTAATACATGCTCACATTCAATTTAGGCTTTGGTACAGTCATAAGTGTGACCCTTGCATTTTGTGTCAGGAATATTACTGTGATGAAATGTATATGTATATCAGGTGACTAGAGTATTTTTTCCACCATTTCTGAAAGCAATATTTTAAAGACTTATAAATTAGTATTGGGGATACAAATACATAGACCCTGGGTCTATGAATATAGAGATGATGCCTTAATAGACCATACTGTGAATAAATAATATAACAGGTTCCACTTTTAATATTGGATTGAATTGATATCTGAAAATACATAAGAAATTTTATGTTGATATACAATCATTCATTCCAAACAGTTATACATCTAATGGTAATAATAGAGTTATGGTTTATCATGATGGGTGTGTGAGTTTGCCCCAAAAGTGATTATGGAAATCGAAAACAATGTGTTCAGAAAGAAGTCTCATGAAAAAACCAGTCAAGAAAGCTGGAGGAATACATGTGTTCTGAAGCAGGAAGTGATTGAAAGTGAAACAAATGCCTATAAATTTGCTAAATTGTGGAAGAAATATATATCGTATGATGTGCATAAAATGAAGAAAACTAATATACCAGTGTTGAATAAAAATGAACGTCAAAATAGACATCATGGAACATAGGAATCTACTTGCACCGATGTTAAACTGGGTAAGTTACTGTAGAAATATTAGCATTTGTATATACCATTCACTGAATTTAGTTTTCAGTACTAGGAAACAGATATGTAGTTCAGGTGGATGAATATTTCTGAGAATAATCTTGTGAAAAGTTGATTAGAAATCCAAATATATGAACATTAATGAATTTAGGAGTGTATAATAAGACACATATATTTTACATTTTGAAAAATCTGGAGAATATATATATATATATATATATATATATATATATATATATATATATATATATATATATACACACACACAAAACCCACACAGAGCAGTAGCAATATATATGCCAATCAAAATTCATCGTGAAATTTATATGATCCACATATCCAAAAATATTTATTTTGCTGAACATGGATTTATATATAATGTTGTTCACCTAGGAAGCTCCCCCATAGGTTGAATTTTCTGTTCCACAATTTGTATCTGTCAAGTTGGCCACCTCACAAGTATGTACGTGTGATACCAGGTAGGATTCAATATGTGCATATACAAATACATGTGCTTAATAGGCTACAGAGAAAGGGAGACAGGAATTCACATATTTGTTAACTTTAAAAACACACGGAGAACTACTTCAATTAAAAATTGACTAGATTTATAACTCCAAACCTATGTATTGCAAAAGGCAAGCCCAACTATACACCACCCCTCCTCTGAACTGCTTGTATTTCTATTCTGTTTGAGTTATTTTTCTCCATCACATTAGGATTAGTAGTCAGAGTCTAGCAAGCTATGGGTTAGTGTCAGGGAATCAGTATTTCGAATGGAAAATTGGAAAATGAACACAATGTGTATGCAAATATGTGCTACACAAAAATCTTCTTATTCTCTTCCAGAAAAATTTATTGTAATTAACTCCGCCCCAAGTAATACAGAATTAGAGAAGAAGAGTTAGAAAATCTGTGAATACATATCTGGAATGGAATATGCTCAGGAGTTCACAACCTTGGAGGTGTTAGAGGAGTTTCCCAAAGTAAGGGACACAGTAAACATTTCTCAAATGTGGAGCTCTGGTGCCCTAAAGACTTCTTGGGAAACTGCCTATGTGGTTGGGCACTTGAAATATATATTGTTTTCAGGAGCTTTTGATTTCTTTCTAGTGAGACCATCAAAGCTGGGTCTGAATCTATGTGACCTGGAGGACATGGATTCTTATTTTCCAATGTACATGAGGTAGCAGTGCGGAATTCTCTCTTTGTAGGTAAACTGTGGCCATTGTGGGCTAAGTGTCTCCCTGGGGGACTGTGAAGCCATTTGGTCATCCTCCAATTTTCATGGTGTTTCTTGCTGCTGCACTGGGACTTTGGTATTTGCTTCACGATATACAAGGAGTTCAAATGGGACACAGTGGTGGAGGAAGTTCTGTCTTGTGCGGTGGGTCAAGGTTCTCAGGAGAATGCACCAAGCAGGCTTCTATCCCTCATAGCTTGCCCCCTTGTCCATAGAAACCTGGTTCTGAACATTGCCCTGAAACCTCTCCATATAACAATATGCCATTTCATTGAACATTCTGCTGGCTGCACCATGTCAGTCACAAGCAATTTGGAAGCTAATGGCAGATTGACATGGCCTCACAAAGATGTTTTATCATACACCTTCCCACCTCTGCTCTAGGCCCACCACTCAGTAGGCTCCAACTTACTGGTATCTCTGTTCTACACCATTTTTATGAATCCCAGTCAATCAAGGCACTGCCTGATAGATTCATGAATGATGTAGGACATCCAAATGTTCCCAGTGCGACCAGGTCATGGGAAATTCAAAAATTTCATGGTATTTATCTAGGCATTTTTCAAGGATGAAGTTGGAGGCACTGTGGGTTTTAATTCATTCGGGAACCATTAAATGGTGAGGATGCTCATTTCAATGAACGCTATCGAGAACTCTCACAGGCAAGACTTTCCAAAGAGTGGCCAAAAGGTCACATGAAGCCAGGCTCATTGAGGTCTACAATGTGAGGTCCATGTTTGTTTTGATTCTCAACTATGGCTGACATGCCTTTAAGAATAAAATCATGTGATATCCTGGCTGAGATTCCCAGTGCTCTGTGGAAAGGTACCCTGGGCCTATATCTCAGTTTCCATGGGCGACTCTCATGCGTGTCCTGCTAAAATCCCAACACAAGTCATGGCAATACTTCTCTGAGGTCAGTTTCAGAACTCACTCTCTAAGGGGAATCACGCCACTGTTCAAGCCCAGGTGGACCCAGTCACCTCTTCCAACCGCCACACAAATGAAAACAATTGAAACCAAAAAAAATCCCACATGGCCCTCATTTTATTTCATATAGACACTGAACATAATCTCTTGCTAGAGGTTTCCATGAGGAGCACAGTACAAGACAGTATCCAAAATAAGCTCCCTTGCCCCTCGTTTGCCTAAAGTTTGAGTGGCCTGGACACCCTTCCTGTGAAACAGGAGTGATCCAATAGGCCTGCATTTAATACTGCTCCACTTCTCCAATTTGAGGCCTACTGACTGTGGGATTTAGATTATTTATGTGTATTGGAGTCATGATAAAACCCAAGCACCAATGGGCTAGACTCTGCAGGGCTTTAAAGAACTCATTAGACCCAAAGGATCCTTATTCTCACTTGATGGAGGTCAGGAAACTTACAGAGAAAGACAAGAGAATTCACCCACAATGACTGCTCTTTTGGCCATTTTGGTGTTGGATGCATACATGGGATCTTTCTTTACATCCATCAGGTGCTGACAATCTAAGCCACAGCCTCACACTGGGCCAAGAGCCTGATTCAGACACATCCCTTTCCAAAGCAATTAAGCAAAGAGACACAGGTGATGCCCATTCATTGCCATTTGAAAACGGTTTTCTTCAGGCTTCACAAACGGGTTGGCCTGAGGCAAAGTCCTTCCTGACTCAGGGGAAAAGAACAATTGTTAAGCAAAAGGCCCAACCACGGTTTCTCCACTGAGATGTTAGTAGTCACACTGATATCTGAGTTTTCTGAGATGCTCGCCATTCCCTTCAGCTATCCAGTATATGGCCATGTGACAGAGCTTGGTGGTGGTACATATCTTGGACACAAAACCATGAGCCTATTCTGGAGAGTGGCCAGAATTCAGGAAGAAAACTGGAACTTAGGAAGATAGCAGGTGTTACCCATTGATTATGCAAGCCCTGGTCCATTCATTAATTGGGCAGGATGAATGCTCGGAAGCTTTCTAATAGACAGGACACATCCATTGATGCATTCTTTTTTTCTAATGTCTACAACCACGGACACAGTGAGATACACAGACATAGAAACACACGCCCTGTGAAACGACTTAGTAGAAACATTTCACTCCAAACCTCAAACCCGTCTTTCCTACCTATTCTCAGAACATGAGACAAAACCACAAACCCACACCAACACCCAAAAAGGCACCTGCTTCCCTCAAGTAGGTCTGTGACTATCCAGAGTGTCCTCTGACTTCTGGACCATACTATGTTCTCCCAAAATGGCCTGTCCTTTATCAGATCTGGTCTCCTTGGTCAACTCTGTGAAGTTGTCAGGAGCTAGTGGTGAGCCACTACCTGCTTTCTCAGGAATGGCCCCTCTTCAGAGCTTTTCTGGTATTTGGCCATTCTCACATCAGTAGGTACCAAGAAAGATTGACTCTGTCCTTGGTAAATCCAAACAAGTGAGCCCACAGGGACTGTGACTGAGACTGGCTTGGATGCCTGGCTTCCTGGATCCCATGTTCAGAGAGTTCCATCACCACGGAAGTGAGGTGAGGTCACTTCCTTCAGGAACTGAATGAGTTCACTGGCTTGGCAACCACTTTGTCCTAACAGTTGCGTCCAAGGGTCACATGAGATGGTGGCTGCCCCAACTTCCTGTGACACTTTCACAAGTTAGATTGGTATATCAACCATAGGAACCTGGGAACAGCTCTCCACAGAGGCCTGGTTTGTTCCATCTTCTCTACATTAGGACGAGAGAGGCTGATTTGGACACAACCCTTCATCCTGGCCAGGTTGTTTGTCATGTAAGATGACTTTTACTCTCCCAGGTCCTTCATAGCTGCCTACATCTTCTCCAGAGGACATTTCTGCATGGACCTTTGAGGTTCTCAGCAGGTGGAAGATCCACTACATTCCTGTATTGTAAGACTAACTCTGTCCCTCCTCTCTGTAATGTTAGATTGAGGGGAAAGTGTACGGTTAGTGTTAATAACATTTTCGATTTGGTTAGGAATCATTCTGCTGGATGAATAATGGTATTGGGAACCTGTGATATGTATGAGAATATATAGGTGAAATACATGTATGAAAACAGAAATCTAGGTAAGTTTTGAAGCCCAGAAGAGAATTGGGCCCTTGATTGGGATACTTAGCTTTGAATTAGGTTCTGCACAGATGTGTCAGATTAATCAATATTCAATGGCCTAGGACCTTGTACCTTGGATGATTGAATGTAGAAGAGAACATCCAGTCAAAAAGGGATAGTCAGTAGTTAAAGGTTAATAAAATAGGTACTTGTCACTTCCTGTTTCTCTGTATGCTTAACAAAACACTTTTGAAATCTTGAGAACTCTTTGCTAATCTTGTTCCCAGAATGTGCTCTCCCCAACTGCCAAACTGCAGAATGTACTCCCTCACCCGTGTGCACGCACACTGCCCACTCACCCGGACCCATCAATAAACTTTCCTCCCTGCCCTCTCCAAGAAAATTATATAAACTCTGCTTAAGGTGTTCTCAGGGCTCTCATCTCTTTTCAATTGAGCTCTGAGCCCCAGCATGCTGGACCCCCAATAAACCCTTTGCTGTTGCATGTGACAATCTCTTTGTGGTCTCTTCCTCCAAGGCTTGCCCGACCTTTTCATATGGAGGTTCCACTGAAATCCAGCAGCGGCGAATGTGAGACCCCATGTGTCGTGGCTTTCACTATTTGTGTATCTTTCATTATGGGAGAGAGCACTTCAATGCCTCTGTCCCTGACCATTGATCACTGGCCCAAAGTCCACATAAGGGCTCAGAATCTTTTTTATTTAGTAAAACACTGGACCTGGAAGACGCTCTGTGCCTCAGAATGACCAACCTTTCGAGTCGGATGGCCTCTAGAAGGATCTTTCTACTTCCCACTAATTTAAAAAGTTAGAGATATTGTCTTTTAGCCAGGGCCACATAGCCATCTGGATCATTCCGCCATATATCTTAACTTTGCAGGACCTCTGCAAATCTCCTCCTCCATGGGTGAAGCCTTTCCTTACCGCTGCCCCTGCTCCTACTCCTTCCCCCATGATCTCTCAAACCCTCTGCTCTTCTTCCTTCTCCACCCTCTGTTCTCCCTGAGTCACAAGATTTGACTCTACTGGATTCTCCTCCCCCTCCTTATCCCCTGCCCTCTTCCCCCAATCCCCAACACCCTCTAAGTGATTCCCCTGCTGCTGACTCAGCCTCTCTGCAATTGGAGGAGCACAGCACCCTCCAGATAGCTCCCCAGTGGCACACACAGCCCTTCCTTCCCTTGAGGAAGCTGGCCCGGCTATAGGAACTCGCCAGCAGTGAATAGTTGAAAACACTGGAACTCCCATGATGCTCCCCCTCCATCCCTATGGGCCAAAGATTGACGACGGCCATGGGGGAAAAAATGCAAGCCTACCAGTTTTGGCCATTCTCCTCTTCAGACGTACATAATTGGAAATATAACAATCCCCCTTTTTCTGAGCACCCCACCTGGCACACAGGTCTGGTTGAGTCATTGATGTTTTCACACTAGCCTACTTGAGATGACTGCCAACAACTCATAGGGACTGTCTTCATGACAGGGGATCAAAATAGAATACTCCTGGAAGCTGGAAAAAAATATCCTCTGACCAGATGCGTGACTGACACAACTTCCCAAGATAATCAAAGCCAGCTTTCCTTTGAAACAACCCAACTGTGGCCCCCAAATCTTTGAAGGTAGGGAGCATCTGTTCACTTATCACCGGGCTCTAATAGTGGGTTTCCGTGCGGCCGCTAGGCGACCAACTAATTAGGCCAAGGTAAGAGAGATTATTCAAGGGCCTGAAGAACCTCTCTCTATGTTTCTAGAGAGAATTATGGAGGCATATAGAAGATACACTCCTTTCAATCCTCAGGCAGAGGATCAAAATCATCTGTCACAATGGCCTTTATTGGGCAAGCTGCCCCGGATATTAAAAGAAAGTTAAAATGCTTAGATGGATTACAAGATATGACTTTGAGAGATTTAGTCAGAGAAGCTGAGAAGGTATACTTTAAGAGAGAAACTGAGGAAGAGAAGGGAACAAAGGGAGGATAAAAGAAACAAAAGACAGACTAAGGCGCTGACTAAGGTCCTGGTCACAACAACAAATAGGCCAGAAATTAAGAAACAGGGAGACAGGAAGGGATACCTGGGCCCACGCCAGAGGCCACTCCTTGCCTCAGATCACTGTGCCTACTGTAAAAAAAAGGACACTGGGCCAAAGAGTTCCCTAGAAAGAGACAGCCACTCCTGCCAGCCATTCTGACTCTTGAGGATGACTCCAAAAGTCGGGGCTAACATCCCCTCCCGGAGCTCAGGGTAACTTTTGAAGTGTAGGGGACCCCAGTAAACTTTGAAGTGGATACAGGGGCAATATACTCAGCCCTCAAGGCCCCATTGGGCCATCTATCAAATAAAAGGTCTCTAGTTCAAGGGGCAAATGGCAGTAAGTATCGGGCTTGGACAACTAAGAGGACCATAGACCTGGGAAAAGGAAAATCCATCAATCCTTCCTAGTAATCACAGAATGCCTGGCCCCATTGATGGGCAGAGATCTGCTCACCAAGCTCTGGGCCAAAATAACTTTTAACCCTGAAGGCAACCAAGTGGGATTTCTAAATCCTTCAGTAAAAACTCCTATAGTCATGGCTCTAACTATGTCAGTAGAAAATGTACATCAACTCACTCAACTTTGTTCAAAGAAACTGCAGGCATTCCTGAAGGATCAAGAACAGAGTTTTCCACTGACCAAATCACAGCAAAAGGACTGAATGGGTAACAAAAGCCTGTCGGGTCCATCAATTGGTTTATGCTTACCCTTCCAAGCTTCCTGGAGGAAAGCACCTAGGAGGAAAAAGACCAGGACAATTCTGGGAAGTAAACTTTACTGAAATTAAGCATGCAAGGTATGGACTTAAATATCTCCTAGTCTTTGTAGATACATTTTCAGGATGGATTAAAGCCTTCCCCACCAAAAAAAAGAAAGAAAGAAAGAAAGAAAGAAAGAAAGAAAGAAAGAAAGAAAGAAAGAAAGAAAAAGAAAGAAAGAAAGAAACAGCACAAATGGTGGTCAAGAAGATCCTGGAAGATTTTTTTCCAAGATACGACCTGCCTAAGGTAACAGAGTCTGATAATGGACCTGCATTCATGACCCAGGTACGTTAGGGGTTAGCCAGTACCCTGGGGATTACATTGTGCTTATAGACCACAGAGTGCAGGACAGGTAGAATGAATGAATAGAACCATTAAAGAGACCTTAATGAAATTAAGCTTAGAGACCGACATAAAAGATTGGACAATGCTTCTGCCTTATGCAATGTTTCATGCAAGAAATTCTCTCTCTGTTTCTTTGTGTAACCTCACCCACTATGAAATTCCCTATGGGGCCCCTATTCCAGTAAGGGACCTAACCCCAACTCTAAGACCTAACGATCCCTTCCACACCACCATGCTTGACAGACTTACAGCTGTTGAAAGAACTCAGCGATACCTGTGAAAACAGCTGGCCACTGCCTACCAACCTGGAGATGAGGTGACTCCACATCAATATCAAGTAGGAGACTTTGTCTATGTAAAACAACATCAGGTGTCATCCCTGGAACCCCACTGGAAAGGACCATACCAGGTTCTACTTATAACACCTACAGTGGTAAAGGTAGACAGAATCACTTCCTGGATCCTGGCCTCTCATCTCAAGCCTGCACCCTGTCCAGACTCTGCCTGGAAACTGGAAGAGACTGGTAACCCTTTCAAATTGTGTATTCGCCAGGTGGATGAAGCTATAGAGTCTCTCCTTGACCACCAGTAGTTCTAACCCTCATCAGCCCTTTCAGCAGCGATGGCTGATCACAAATCCTACTGGAGAAGAAGTATAATCTATCTCACATATAGCCCACTTTGGGACCTGGTGGCCATTTCTCCACCCAGACATTTGTTAGCTGGCTATAGGTCTTTCCTATTAGGATATCCCTGATGAAGAGGATACCACTAAAATTCCATTAAATACCTTTTGTACCATAAATAATGGAAACAAACATTATGGATGTCGGGACAGGTAAGCCAGGTGCAGGTTGGCTAGCCTAGATTACTATGTTTGCCCGGCAGACAATCAAAGCCACAAACAGCAACAGCTGTGTGGAGGAAAAGCCAATTTCTTCTGTAAGTCATGGGGATGTGAGCATACAGGGGCTTCCTGATGGAACCCGAACTCCTCATCAAATTCTGTACACAGCATTGGCCATATGACCAATTAGATAACCAAAACCCATGGCCCCCAGAGGGGTCTCTAGATCCTCAAATACTGTGTGACCTTTTTAACTTCTGCAAGTGCTCAAAAGGGTAAAAGGAGATTCCCCTATGTGGAGGCCTTTTCCCTCCTTCGCTCACATCCTGAACTATGCTTCTCCAATAGATCCTCACCCTCAGCCTTCATCTCCAGACTATCTGCTGTCACTCCAAACTCAGCAACCTGATTTCTTCCCTTCAATTACTAGATCAAAAACCCAAACCAACACCGGTTCTCAGATCATTGCCCCCTGGCTGAGAAGCAGGTACTGAGGTACCCCTCCACCGACTCACTCCTCTCTTCTCTTGTCACTGCCCGCACTGGGTCCCACCAGGTCCTCTTTCCAGCTAACCCATAGCTCAAACCAGCTGAGGAGAGCCCTCAGACCCTTATCCAAATGTAATGAAAATGGCCTTTAAAGTTGCTCTTTCATCACTGAAAACAGGTTACTAAAAATTTAAAGTCCCTCACAGGCTTTGTGGATACTCACTCCCTTCTTCCCCTCTGCTCTACCTGTTCTACTGCTCAAGTTTTGTTGCTAGGAATATCCCAAACCCCTTTCCCATTATTCTTTTACATCTCTCCTTTCTCATTCTCAGATCCATGAAGCTGCTCTAAGCCCCAACTTCTCTGTCTCCCCCCTCTGTACCAGGCCCACAGAAAAGTTTTCACTGACCTTCTCCAGGAGTCTTCACCATGGCTGACTTTAGGACTTTCAGCAAAAAAGTCCCCATAAACGATTTCAGTGTAGATAACCTTCCTCATTTAATGTTGCCCTGTTCCACTTGGCCACTGGCTAAAAATAATCAGCACTCCTAAGCTAGACACCCCCTTACTAGTTTTTCACAAAATATGTGAACAATTCCTCTGGCCTTGAACTGGGGCTTCACAGAGATGGCAACATTTCTAAGATAAAGAAGTTACCATCTGGGCTCCATGGTAACAGCTGGCAGGGGGAAAAAAAGAAAGGGAAGTAAAAGCTCTCCCCCACCCAGTTGTCCTTGAAAAGTTAACTTGCCCAGAACAGAGAAAAAAAAAACAGAAACAAAAACAGCTTTTTGTGAACTTCTGCAGAGTGTGATCTTCTGAGCCACTTCTCTTACATGTTGGGTACAAAATTCTGAAACTACCTAAACTTGGAATTCAGAAGATTAATTGATTACAACCGAAGCAATGCCCTCTGAATCTGGGTGCAACCAAAGAGGACTGTTTCACTGTCTTTGGTGCTATCTTAGGTGCCTTGCCTTGTCCGTCCCTACAACACTATAATTCTATATACTAAAACATTGTTGATGTTTTCATGAAATGAAAAACGGATGTGATTAATTGTGTAATGGTGCATATGTTACCCAGAATGCTCTATCATGACGCAGGTTCATTTGAAGATCGAATAGGTGGGACATACAACCCGGTTTCACTGGGAACATATGTCCCTCACTTTAGCCATCCTATAAAGAATAGGAGTTGCCACAAGGGTGGGCACAGGAACCACTGCCCTGGTCCATGGGACACAACAAATGACCCAGTTAGAAGCAGAAATAGACCAAAACTTAAATATATTAGAAACCTCCATAACAGCTTTGCAGGAATCTTTAACCTCTCTCTCTGAAGTTCTTTTACAGAACAGTTGAGGGTTGGACCTCCTCTTCATGAGTGAAAGGGACCTTTGTGCTGCATTGAGGGAGGAATGTTGTGTGAAGTTGTCAGAAGCCAGTGGTGAGCTACTACCTGCTTTATCAGGAAAGGCCCCTCTTCTTAGCTTTCCTGTCTTTTGGCCATCCTCACATCAGTAGGTACCAAGAAAGACAGACTCTGTCTTTGGTAAATCCAAAAAAAGTGAGACCACTGGGACTGGGACTGGGACTGGTTGTGCTTGCCTGGCTTTCTGAATCCCACGTTTAGAGAGTTCCATCACCCAGGACGTTATGTGAGGTAACCTCAATCAGGAAGTGAATGAAGTCACTGCCTTGGCAACCACTTTGTCCTAAGAGTTGCTTCCAAGGGTCCCATGAGATGGAGGGTGCCCCTACTTCCTGTGACATTTTCACACGTTGGAATGGTATATCAACCATAGGCACCCGAGAACAGCTCTCCACACAGGCCTGGTTTGGTCAATCTTCTCTACATTAAGATGAAAGAGGCTGATAAAGACACATCCCTTCATTCTGACCAGGTTGTTTACCATGGAAGTTGAGTTTTCCTCCCTCAGGTCCTTCATAGCTGCCTACAACTTCTCCAGGGTATCATTTCTGCATGGTCCTTTGAGGATCTCAGCAGGTTGAAGATCCCCTACATTCCTGTAGTGTAAGACCAACTTTTTCCCTGCTATTCTGTAAAGTTACATTGAGGGAACAGTGTATGGTTAGGGTAATAACAGGTTTTATTTGGGATAGGAATCATTCTGCTGGATGAATAATGGTATTGGGAACCTGTGATATTTACAAGAATATATAGGTGAAATATAAGTATAAAAACAGAAATCTAGGTAAGATTTGAAGCCCAGAAGAGCATTGGGCCCTTGATTGGGATACTTAGCTTTTAAATATCTTCTAAACAGATGTCTCAGATAAATCGATATACAATGGCATAGGACCTTGAAAATTGGATGATTGAATGTAGAAGAAAACATCCACTCATATAGGCATAGTTGGTAGGATTAGGAAGACAGTCAGTAGGTTTAGGAAGAAAAGTGAGTATAGGATTTGGACAAAAAGTTCTTTAGCAATAGGGTTTGCGGTAGAGAGTGAATGTAAATGTCACCACATGTGAAGAGTCAGACACAATGATGAACTGGGGAAAATATATGGGGAAGCAGATATCAATGGAGATATTAAGAAATCAGGCAAAGTATAAATTGAGTGATAGGATTAGACATTTTCAACCGGGTAGAGGTTGAGTATAAAATCTTAGAAAGAATCAAATATTTAGTCACCAATAGTATTGACATTTGAGAGAATTAGGCAATCTGGACATGGATATTGTTAGTAATCCATGCACACTTTCCATTTAGGCTTTGGCACAGTCATAAGTGTGAACTTTGCATTTTGTTTCCAGAATATTACTGTGATAAAGTGCATATGTAGATCAGGTGACATCAGTATTTCTTCCACCATTTCTGTGGGCAATATTTTGAAGGTGTATAAATTAGTATAGGGTGTACAAATAGGTGTTCCCTGTGTCTAGGAATATAGATAAAATGAATGAATAGACCATACTGTGAATAAATAATATTACTGGTTCCAACTTTAAATATTGGATTGAATTGATATTTACAAATTTACAGGAAATCTTATATTGAGATACATACATTCATTACAACCATTTATACATCTAATGGTAATATTAGGTTTATGGTTTATCATGAAGAGTGTGTGAGTTTTGCTTTAAAAGTGATTATTGAAATCTAAAATAAAATGAAGTATCATGAAAAGACCAGTCAAAAAACATAGAGGAATACTTGTGTACTGAAGCAAGAAGTGATTAAAAGTGAAACAAAAGCCTATCAATTTGCAAAATTGTGAATGAAATATATATCCTATGATGTGCATAAACTGTAGAAATAGTCATGTAACAGTGTTGAATAAAAATGAAGGTCAAAATAGACATCATGTCCCATAGGAATCTACTTGCATTGATGTTAAAGTGGGTCAGTTACTGTAGAAAAATTAGGACTTCTATGCACCATTCACTGAATTTTGATTTCAGTACTAGGATACAATATGTATTTAAGGTGGATGAATATTTCTGAAAATAACTTTGTGAACATTTGGTTATAAATCCACATTCATGAACATGAATGCATTTAGGGATTGTATAATAAGACACATATATTTTACATTCTGAAAAATCTGGAGAGTGTGTGTGTGTATATATATATATATATATATATATATATATATATATATATATATATATATATAAAGAGAGAGAGAGAGAGAGAGAGAGAGAGAGAGAGAGGCATTAAAAGGTAGCAATATATATGCCAATCGAAATTCATCATGAAATATATAACATCCACAGATCCAAAACTATTCATTTTACTGAACATGGATTTATGTATTATATTGTTCAACTAGGAAGCTCACCCATAGTTTTAATTTTCAATTCCAACAACGTTTAGGAGGAGTGACCTCTTCTAAAAATTTGTATCTGCCAAGTCAGCCATCTAACAAAAACGTACATGTGATACCAGGTAGGATTCTATATGTACATTCAAAAATACATGTGCTGAATAGCCTACAGATAAAGGGAGATAGGAATTCACATATTTGTTAACTATAAAACACATGGAGAACTATTTCAATTTAAAATTGACTAGATTTATAACACCTACCCTTTATCATGCAAAAGGTAAATCCAACTATACACCATGCCTCTCTAAACTGCTTGTATTTCTATTCTGTTTGGGTTCTTTTTCTCCATCACTTTAGGATTGCTGCAATCTGGCTGGGCACAATTCAGGAGCCACTTGTCAAAAGAAACTAAAATTACTTTTAGAACCACACATGACTAAAAATTAGCTCCTCGGGAAAAACCCTCAGAGCCCAACTGCCACTACTGGCTTCCCACAAGCTCTCAACCTCCACACTCCTTCTCTTGAGGTCGATTGGCTGGGTCGTGTGGGCAGAGCCCAAAAAGTCCCACAATGAGCAGCTCCGTTGTCTGAAAGGGTGGGGAAACAGCCCAATGGCATTACCACAGAGGAGCCAATCAGCTAGATATTGCTGGGGCTGCTGTGAGCCAATCATCAGCTTGCAGTCTGAAAGGGTGGGGAAACTGCTCAATGAGCATCTCCAATGAGCATCACCGCAGAGGAGCCAATTAGCTTGATGTTGCTGGGGCCGCTGTTAGCTAATCATCAGCCGGCAGTCTGAAAGTTTGTTTGGCCCCTTGGGCTGTGCCTCTCAACACCTCCCCCTCTCTGTTTTAACAACAAGCATGTGGCTTAGGGACCATGCCTGCCTTAGGTTGTCCAATAGTACATATGGTGCTTACCCATTATCGAATGAGCTGACCTCAACGTATCAGCCTCCAGTCTTAGATTGGTACCATTGCAATTGGATCTTACCCGTCACTAGCTACAGGTCCAGTATACAGTCACACCTGTGGAGAGGTCTTTGTACCAGCGGGGGGTGAGGTTCTTTGTCTCACCTCTGTTGGCCCCCAAATTTTAGCTGAACGACCATGACAGCAGAAGGGAGGAAGATACACCAAGCCAATTGACGGCTCCTTTTGGAAAAATTGTACCACCGATGACATCATCAGCAAAAATACCCCAACACTACCACAAGTCAATTCACCAACATATTGTTCACAATGCATGCAGGTGAGTTCACAATGCATACAGGTGATACATAGTCGAGGCAAGTTCTGCAAGCAGTTCAGTGATGGCTATTGCAGAAGCTGTAGATTGGTTTTATCTTTGTCTTTACAGGCACTGGGATGAAGATAGGAATTTTGGCAATAATGGCCAAAGAAAAATTATGTAACATTCCAGAAGGTACTAAAAGAAAACAATTTTCTTAACAGTTTACATTGTCTTGAAGAGAATTATTAAATATAATGAAAAGAAAAGGTGAAAGTAAACAAACAGATCTGTTAACCTCCTTTTTTGTACACATTTTAAAACAATCCTCAACAGGTGTTTACCCAATTTAAATTAAAACATTTACATCAAGTGTATAAAAATATATTTGGATCCATTTTTTCATGAGCGCTCATCATATATGATATATGGACATACGTACATTCAAACATATAACAAAAAACACAAGTGTGCACACGTAATATAATACATACAACACATAACATAAGAGTAAAGGCCTTATAACATTTTACAGGTGAAATCTCCATTGCAATGTCTAAAAACTCTATAGTCCAAAAATAGAACTGATCAGCAAAACATTAACCTAGGTTTGTATGAGCTCAAAAAACAAAATAGAACTTCATGACATGGGAAAGGGTAATAATAAAATAGATATTGAAAAAAGCATCCTGGATTTGTCACAGATGTAAGAATAGCCAAACTGGAGTTCTGGACATCAGCTGTTATGGATTTGAGCCAAATCATATTCTTTTAATCTGTAGAAATCGCTTTAGTTAGTCTCTCTGGAATCCAAATCGGCTGCTGTTCTCCCTGTGGAAACACACAAACAGACCTCCAACTCCAGACAATTACTGGGTCAGGACATTTCCATTGTCCTGTTAGAATATCCTTCCAAAGTACCTTGGGCTTATGTACATTTTTTGGACACATATGCCTTTCCACAGGAATAAGCCCTGATGAATCCAAATTTCCAAAGTTTAGAGTAAAAAGGGTTATTTTAAGTTTATCTTTGGGGAATATATACCCCTTCCCAATTCCTTTTTTTTTTTTGTTTAATTAGTACGTTTTAATAGTTTGATGAGCTCATTTAACTATGCCTTGTCCCTGCGGATTGTATGGGATTCCTGTTATATGAGTAATGCAAAATGATGAGCAAAATTCTTTAAAAGAGGTAAAAGTATAACCAGGGGCAACATCTGTTTTTAACTGTTTTGGAATGCCCACAGTGGCAAAATTTTGTAAGCAATGAGCTATAACATCTTTAGTTTTTTTTCTCCGGCATGAAGGGAGTCCATCAAAAATTCAGAAGAAGTATCAACTGTAACATGCAAATATTTTAATTTTCCAAATTCTGGCAAGTTTGTGACGTCCATCTGCCAAATATGGTTAGGTATCAATCCTCTAGGATTGACTCCAAGATTAACTTGTGGTAAAATGGTCACAAAATTTTGACATTGTTTTATTATTTGTCTAGCTTGTTCCTTAGTTATTTTAAAGCGCTTATGTATAGTATTAGCATTGACATGGAATTTTTTATGAAAATTTGTAGCTTCTTCTACTGTAGAGAAAATATGTATGTCATGCGTAGTTTTATCTGCTAAATCATTACCCAAACTAAGGGCTCCAGGCAATCCTGTATATGTCCTGATATGCCCTATAAAGGACGGATCTTTTCTGTCCCAGATTAGACTTTGTATAGTGGAAAGAAAAGAGAAAACAGGAGAGGAAGGGGAAATTTGTTTCTTCCTAAGATTATATATTCAAACTCAACCCTGTTGAAAATGCATAATTATATCACTCACTTTATACTTTGCCTGATTTCATAATGTCTCTAAAGATATGTGGTTTCCTGCATATTTTCACCAGTTCACCATTGTGACTGACCCTTCACATGAACTTATGTTCACTTTCACTCTCTAACCACAACCCTAATGCTCCAGAACTTTTGTTCCAAATCCTATACTCACTCTTCTTCCTAAACCAACTCTGTACCTAATTCTACCTACTATCCGTTTTTGACTGGATGTTCTCTTCAACATTCAATCATCCAAGCTACAAGGTCCGATGCCATTGTATATCTATTTATCTGAGACATCTGTACACAATGTAAATCAAAGTTAAGTATCCCAATCAAGGGCCCAATGCCCTTCTGAGCTTCAAAATTACCTAGATTTCGGTTTTAATTCATATATTTAACCTCTATATTTTTATAAATATCTCAGGTTCCCAATACCATTATTCATCCCGCAGGATTATTCCTAACTCAAATCAAACATTTTATTAGCCCTAAGAATACACTGTTCTATCAACCTAAATTTAAAGAAAAGCAAGGACAGAGTTGGTCTTACAATACAGGAATGTAGGGGATCTTCCACCTGCTGAGAACCTCCAAAGTCCATGCAGAAATGAATCCTGGAGAAGATATAGTCAGCTATGAAGGATCTGCGAGAGCAAAAATCATCTTCCATGGCAATCACCCTGGTCAGGATGAAGGGATGTGTCTGAATCAGCCTCTCTCTTCTTAATGTAGAGGAGATTGACCAAACCAGGCCTGTGTGGATAGCTATTCCCGGGTTCCTAAGGTTGACATACCATTCTAACTTGTGAAAGTTTCAAAGGAAGTAGGGGAAGCCTCCATCTAATGGGACACTTGGAAGCAACTATTAGGACAAAATGGTTTACAAGGCAGTGAATTTATTCAGTTCCTGAAGGGAGTGACCTCAACTCACTTTCTTGGTGATGGATCTCTCTGAACTTGGGATACTGGAAACCAGGCACATAGAGCCAGTCCCAGTCCCAGTCCCAATGGGCTCACTTGTTTGGATTTACCAAGGACAGAGTCAGTCTTTCTTTGTACCTACTGATGTTAGGATGGCAAAAGCAAGGAGAGCTCTGAAGAAGGGCCTTTCCTGAGAAAGCAGGTAGTGGCTAAACACTAGCTTCTGACAACTTAACAGAGTTGGTCAAGGAGAACAGACCTGAGACAGGACAGGACTTTTCAGGGGAAAATTGTATGGCCCACCAGTCAGAGGACACTCCCTAGAGTCACAGACCTACTTGGGGGAAGGAGGTGCCAATATGGGTGTGGTTTTGGGTTTATGATTTTGTCTCATGTTCTGAGAATAGGTAGGAAAGGTGGTTTGTTTTTTGGGGTTGAACTGTTTCTAGTAAGACGTTTGACAAGGCGAGTGTTTCTATGTCTGTGTATCCCACTATGTCCGTGGTTGTAGACATTAGAAAAGAGAATGCATCAATGGATTTGTCCTGTCTTCTAGAAAGCTTCCCAGCATTCATCCTGCCCAATTAATGAATGGATTGCAGCTTTCCTTAAGGATGGGCAACACCAAGGATCTTAGTAATTTTCAATTTTCTTTCTGAATTCTCGCCAATCTCCAGAATAGGCTCATGGTTTTGTGTCCAAGATATGTACCACCTCCAAGCTCTGTGACATGGCCATGTACTGGATTGATGAAGGGAATGGCGAGCATCTCAGAAAACGCAGATATCAGTGTGACCAGTAAACTCTCAGTGGAGAAACCCTTCTTTGAGCCTTTTGCTTACATAATGTTCTGTTGCCTTGAATGTCAAGAAGTTCTTTGTTTCGGACCACCCCTTTGTGAAGCCTGAAGAAAACAGTTTTCAGATCTAAATGAATGGGCATAACCTGTGGCTCTTTGCTTACTTGCTTTGGAAATGGATGTGTCTGAATCCAACTCTATGCCCTGTGTGAGGCTGTGTCTTAGATTCTCTGCAACTGATAGATCTAAAGAAAGATCCCATGTGTGCATCCAAAACCAAAATGGCCAAAAGAGCAGTCATTGTGGGTGAAGTTTCTCTCCGTCCTCTGTTAGGTTCTTGACGTCCATCAAGTGAGAATTGGGATCCTTTGGGTCAAATGAGTTTTTCAAAGCACTGCAGATGTGGTTGGGTTTTCTTATGACTGAAATTCACATAAAGAATCTACACCTGACAGTCAGTAGGCTTCAAATTGCAGAAGAAGATCAGTATTAATGGCAGGTGTATTTGATCAATCCTGGTTCACTGGAAGGGTTTCCAGGCCACCCTGACTTTAGGCAAATTAGCAGCAAGGGAGCATGTTTTGGACACTGTCTTGGGCTATGCCCCTCATGGAAACGTCCAGCCAGAGGTTATGATGAGTGTCTATATGGAAGAAGATGAGGGCCATTGGGGAGTGTTTTGGTTTTAATTGTGGTCATTTGTGTGGCATTTGGAAGAGATGACTGGGTCCACCTGGGCTTGAACTCTGGTGTGATTCCCCTTAGAGACTGAGTTCTGGAACTGAGCTCAGAGAAGTATTGCCATTAATTGTGTTGGGATTTTATGAGACCACGCATAAGAGTCGCCCTTTAAACTGAGATCTAGCATTGAAGTGCTCTGTCCCATAATGAAAGATCCACAAACAGTGAAAGCAATGACACATGAAACAGACAAGACAAGACAATAAAGACAGGCAATGGACGTCCAACACTGAGATCAGGACTGAGTAGCCGGCAATAACCAATGGGCTGGCAATACCGAATCCAAAACAAAATATCACTGAGTCGAGGAATCTATTATAACTAAATTTCCCAAGTCCTCTGGGGCGTCCTCCAGGAACGTGGCCTGTGGCTCTGTGACACGTCTGTCAGCCACTGTCGGAGAGAGCTCACACTCTTCATCAATAGCCATTTTTCCAAGTCCTAACCTGAAACCTGAAACCAGGAATAGGAGACTTACTTACCCCAAGAGTAGCCCGTTGGGGTCTCTCATCCGCCGCTGCCAGATATCAGTGGAAACTTCATGTGTAAAGGTCGGGCGTGCATTGGAGGAAGAGACCACCAAGAAACTGACTCATGAAACAGCAAAGGGTTTATTGGAGTTCCAGCATGCTGGGGCTCAGAGCTCACTTGAATACAGCAGAGAGCCCTGAGAAGAGCTTGAGCAGAGCTTATATACTTTCCTTGCCGAGGGCAAGGAGGGAAGTTTATTGATGGGTCAGTGGGAGTGGGCAGTTTGCATGCAACCAGGTGAGAGAGTAAATTCTGCAGTTTGAAAACTGGGGACAGCACATTCTGGGAACAAGATTAGCAAACAGTTCTCAAGATTTCAACAGTGTTTTGTTAAGCATAGAGAAAAACAGGAAGTGACAAGTACCTATTTAATTAACCATTCAATAACAACTATACCTTTTTAAATGGATGTTCTCATCTACATTCAATCTTCCAAGGTACAGGGTCCTATGACATTGTATATCAATTTACCTGAGACATCTGTTCAGAACGTAATTCAACGCTAAGTATCCCAATTAAGGGCCCAATGCCATTCTGGGATTCAAATCTTACTTAGATTTCTGTTTTCCTACATATATTTCAACTATATATTCTTATACATATCGCAGCTTCTCAATAGAATTATTCATAAACAGAATGATTCCTAACCGAAATCAAACATGTTATTAACCCTAACCCTACAGTGTTCCCTCAATCTAACTTTAAAGAAGAGCACGGACAGAGTTGGTCTTATAATACAGGAATGTAGGGGATCTTTCACCTGCTGAGAACCTCAAAGGTCCATGGAGAAATAAGCCATGGAGAAGATGTAGGCAGCTATGAAGGACCTGAGAGAGCAAAAGTCATCTTCCATGGCAAACAACCTGGTCAGGATGAAGGGATGTCTCTGAATCTGCCACTCACACCCTGTGAACTGCGCCACTTCACAGGTGAATAACGAGTTAGAACGACAAAAAATTATCTTGTTAGGATCTTACAGAAAAATGGGTGTGCACCGAAACCTAGAAGAATGATTTCCACCAATGAGGTCTGGTAATTGAGTCTCAAACACGAGCCAAATGTGCGACCGGAGATCCGGGCTGACAAATCTGTGTGGCCTGCCCCGTGGCTAGAGACAGCAGGGCACCACCTAGAAGCGACCAGCCGGCAGGGAGAAACGTTGCTGCAGATTCTGTGGAATCCTGCTGGCTGACCTCCAACTAAGCCCCGGGCTGAGTTTGGGATTTCAAACGGGGAAGGAAGTGCTACAGTTCTATCCCCCCACAATAAAAACTCCACCAAGGAAACCAACGGTCACCATCTTGGAGAGCAGAAGTAACCACCGCCACTCTCCAACAGATTGCAACAATAAAACAGGTTTGTGTTACTCAGCTCATCTCCCATACAGCAGGGAATTCACATAAAATCTCTCTTAGGCTTTCCATTGGAGAGATTATCAGAGAGAGCCTGCATAAAGACGTCGGGAAAACTACAGGCACCTGACCTTCAACTTCCCCTCCCATCAGCGGCGAAAACGAAACCTGTCTAGCCAGAGCTGGGAGAGGGGCAAGAGGAAAAAATCAAAACAATAGAGTGCCGGGGTTCCCCATAGACACCATCCACACCCAAGAAAAGGCAGGCCCAGAGGACAGTATGAGCTGCCGAGAGGCATCACTCAGGGGAAATCTGGTCTAGCACGAGAAACCAGGACTAGCAGGAGATAACAGGGGACTAGAGGCCAGGCCCGCGTGACTGGGCGGCTGGAGAACGCCCGCCCACTGGTCACAAACAGCCCGCTGCTGGTGCGACTGGGTGGCTGGTGCCCGCCTGCCTACCAGCGACCAATCGCCCGCTGGCTGCACGTGCAACTGGGTGGCTAGAGATCTCCCGCCCACCAGTGACAGCCCACCCGCTGACTGTGTGACTGGACAGCTGGAGACCGCCCGCCCGCCGGCGACCGGGAGTTGAAAACAAACAGAGACAGATCAGTCCCAGCCCACTCCCATTTGAACACCCTGGCAAGGAGCCTGGGGCCCGCCATAGCAGACAGGTGACATCACTGGAGCTCGGCCATCGCAATTCCTTCCAAGCAGAATTCACTTTAGCAGGCATAGTCTACCAACACAAAGGAGAGACAACAGATATATTAAACCAAAATAAATCTGTAGAATAGAGCAGAAAAACAGCAATCAAATAGAGATGGAAAACAACGTGAACATCATGAAAAAACAAAGGAAAAAAATGTGTACAAACAATGCAGGACAACTTAATTCTACAGGAGGACCTAGAATCATCAGAAACAGGGATAGGGAAAAAAACTCAAGGCTTACCTAACTCAGATGGAAAGGGATATTAGAGAATACATGAATCAGCAAGTCCTAGCAATAAAAGTATATTTTGAAAATGAATTAAACAAATTCAAATGGCAAAGAACAAGCTTTACCAGGAGATAGAGATCTTAAAAAAAATCAAACAGTAATCCTAGAAATGCAGGAAACTATTAATTAAAACTCAAACGAGAATATTACAAATAGACTAGATCAAATAGAAGTCAGAACATCAGATAATGACGACAACGTTTATCAACTTGAAAAGAATATAGTCAACACAGAAAAGATGCTTAAGTCCCAAGAGCAGTCTATTCAAAAGATATGGGATGTCATAAAAAAAACAAATTTCACAGTCATCGGAATAGAAGAAGCCATAGAGATTCAAACCAAAAGAATGGACAACATATTAAATGAAATAATTCTAGAAAACTTCCCAGAGATGAAAGATGGAATGGATTGCCAAATCCTTGAAGCCTACAGGACCCCAAACATTCAAAACCATAATAGACCAACTCCAAGACATATAATTATGAAGATAGCCAAAATACAGAACAAGGAGAGAATATTAAAAGCTACGAGAGAAAGGAGGCGGATTACATTCAGGGGTAAACCAATCAGATTAACGACTGATTTTTCATCACAAACTTTGAAAGTGAGAAGATCCTGGAACAATGTATTTCAAACACTGAAAAATAATGAATTCCAACAAAGAATACTGTATCCAGCAAAATTAAGCTTCAGATTTGACAATAAAATTAAAATCTTTCACAATGAATAAAAACTAAAAGAATTCACACCCATAACACCAGCACTGCAAAGGATTTTGGGCAAAATACTACAAGAAGAAGAATTGAAAAATAGTGCCCCAAACTAACAGTGGGAGGTATCTCAGTAAAGGGGGAGGAAAATAACCAAAAAGTAAAAACTAGCCAAACTAAAATAAATAAATAAATTAACATGAATGGATGTACAAATCATATTTCAATTGTAACCTTAAATGTTAATGGCCTAAACTCACCATTCAAGAGACATAGGGTAGTAACCTGGATCAAAAAAACAAATCCAACAATATGCTGCTTTCAGGAGACTCATATGATAGGTAAAGACATACACAGGCTGAAAGTAAAAGGTTGGGAAAAATCATACCACTCACAGGGCACACGGAAGCAAGCAGGAGTGGCCAAACTCATATCAAATACAATCAACTTCAAACCTACGTTAATCAAAAGGGATAAAGAAGGACACTATATAACGTTAAAAGGAACCATCCACCAACATAACATAACAATTACCAATTTGTATGCAGCAAACAAATGAGCTGCCACACTCATAAAACAAACTCTTCTCAAGTTCAAGAGTCAAATAGACTACAACATAATAATTATAGGTGACGTCAACAGACCGCTCTCACCATTAGACACATCCTCTAGACAAAAACTGAATAAAGAAACTATAGAACTCAACAGCACAATCAATAACCTAGACTTAACCGACATATATAGAATATATCAACCATCATCAAGTGGATACACCTTCTTATCAGCAGCAGATGGATCCTACTCAAAGATAGACCATATATTAGGTCATAGGGCAACTCTTAGTAAATATAAAGGCGTGGAGATAATACCATGCACCATATCAGATCATAATGAAATGAAACTGGAAATCAATGATAAAAGAAGGAAGGAAAAATCCTACATCACATGGAAAATGAACAATATTCTACTGAATGATCAATGGGTTACAGAAGACATTAAGGAGGAGACAAAAAAATTCTTAGAGACAAATGACCATACAGACACAACCTACTGTAATCTATGGGACACAATGAAAGCAGTTTTAAAAGGAAAATTCATTTCTTGGAGTTCTTTCCTCAAAAAAAGAAAAAAAACAACAACAAATAAATGAACTCACACTACACCTCAAAAACCTAGAAAAGGAAGAGCAAAACAACAGCAAATGTAGTAGACGACATTAAAATAAGAGCAGAAATCAACGAAATTGAAACAAAAAATCATTGAAAAAATTGATAAACTAAAAGTTGGTTCTTTGAAAAAATAAATAAGATTGACAGGCCCTTAGCCATGATAACGAAGAGAAGAAGAGAGAGAACTCAAATTATTAACATAGGGGGTGAAAAATGCAATACCACAACAGACACTACAGAAATATAGAAGATAATTAGAAAGTATTTTGAAACCCTATATTCCAATAAAATAGAAGATAGTGAAGATATCAATAAATTTCTTAAGTCATACGATCTGCCCAGATTGAGTCAGGAAGACACACACAATTTAAACAGACCAATGACAAAGGAAGAAATAGAAGAAGCCATCAAAAGATAACCAACGAAAAAAAGCCCTGGACCGGATGGGTAAACAGCGGAGTTCTACAAAACCTTCAAAGAAGAATTAATACTGATTCTTTTCAAGCTCTTTCAAGAAATAGAAAAAGAAGGAGCTCTTTCAAATTCATTCTATGAGGCCAAAATCACCCTGATCTTGAAATCAGACTAAGACACTTCAAAGAAACAAAACTACAGACCAATATCTCTAATGAACTTGGATACAAAAATTCTCAATAAAATCCTGATGAATCGAATACAAAAGCATATCAAAAAAAATTGTGCACCATGATCAAGTAGGATTCACCCCTGGGATGCAAGGCTGGTTCAATATACGGAAATCAATAAATACTATTCACCACATCAATAGACTTAAAGACAAGAACCATATGATCATCTCGATAGATGCAGAAAAAAACATTTGACAAAGTACAGCATCCCTTTATGTTCAAAACACTAGAAAAACTAGGGATAACAGGAACTTACCTCAACATTGTAAAAGCTATATATGCTAAACCTCAGGCTAGCATCATCCTAAATGGAGAAAAACTGAAGGGATTGCCTCTAAAATCTGGAACAAGACAGGGATGCCCTCTATCACCACTTCTATTCAATTTAGTTCTTGAAATTCTAGCCAGAGCAATTAGACAATAGAAATTAAAGGCATAAAAATAGGAAAACAAGAACTTAAATTATCACTATTTGTGGATGACATGATAATATATATAACAGACCCAAAAGGGTCTACAAAGAAACTGCTAGAGATAATAAATGAATTAAGCAAAGTGGCAGGATATAAAATCAACACGCATAAATCAAAGGCATTTATGTATATCAGGAGCAAAACTTCTGATATGGAAAGGAGGAAAACCACTCCATTCACAATATCCTCAAAGAAAATAAGATACTTGGAAATCAACCTAACAAAAGAGGTGAAAGATTTATATAATGAAAACTACAGAATCCTAAAGAGAGAGATAGAAGAAGATCTTAGAAGATGGAAAAATGTACCCTGTTCATGGATAGGCAGAACTAACATCATCAAAATGGTGATATTACCCAAAGTTCTCTACAGGTTAAAATGGATGCCAATCAAAATCCCAACGGCATTTCTTGTAGAAATGATAAAGCAATCATGAAATTCATATGGAAAAACAAAAGACCCAGAATAGCAAAAGCAATTCTAAGCAGGAATTTGAATCTGGAGGTATAGCGATACCAGAGTTCAAACTGTACTACAAAGCAATAGTTATAAAAGCAGCGTGGTACTGGTACCAAAACAGGCAGGTGGAGCAGTGGTAGAGAATAGAGGACACAGAAATCAATCCACAAAATTACAACATTCTTATATATGATAAAGAGGCTAAAAGCATATTGGGAGATGGATAGCATCTTCAACAAATGGTGCTGGGAAAATTGGAAATCCATATGCACCAAAATGAAACTGAATCCCTTTCTCTCGCCATGCACAAAAGTTAACTCAAAATGGATCAAGGAGCTAGTGATGAAATCAGAGACACTGCATGTGATAGAAGAAAAAAATGGCTATGATCTACATACTGTGGGGTCGGGCTCCAAATTCATTAATAGGACACCCATAGCCCAAGAGTTAATAACAACAATAAACAAATGGGACTTACTTAAACTAAAAATTTTTTCTCTGCAAGAGAAACAATAAGAGAGGTAAATAGAGAGTCTACATCCTGTTAACAATTTTTTACCCCTCACACTTCAGATAGAGCTCTAATATCCAGAATATACAAAGAACTCAAAAAATTAAACAATAAGATAACAAATAACCCAATCAACAAATGGGCCAAGGACCTGAACAGACACTTCAGAGAGGAGGACATACAATCAATCAACAAGTACATAAAAAAATGCTCACCATCTGTATCAGTCAGAGAAATGCAAATAAAAACCACCCTAAGATACCATCTCACTCCAGTAAGATTAGCAGCCATTATGAAGTCAAACAACAATAAGTGTTGGCGAGGATGTGGAGAAAAGGGTACACTTGTACACTACTGGTGGTACTGAAAATTGATAAGGCCAATTTGTAAAGCAGTATGGAGATTTCTTGGAAAGCTGGGAATGAATGCACCATTTGACCCAGCTATCACCCTTCTCGGACTAGAGGGTCTTAACAGAGCGTACTATAGGGATACTGCCACATCAATGATCATAGCGCCACAATTCACAATAGCTAGACTGTGGAACCAACCTAGATGTCCTTCAATAGATGAATGGTTAAAAAACTGTGGCATCTATACACAATGGAGTATTACTCAGCACTAAAAAATGGCAAAATCATAGACTTTGCAAGGAAATGGATGGCATTAGAGCAGATTATGCTAAGCTAAGCTAACCAATCCTTAAAAAATGCCAAATGTCTTCTTTGATATAAAGAGAGCACCTAAGAACAGAACAGGGAGGAAGAGCATGAGAAAAAGATTAACATTAAACAAAGACGAGTGGGGGGATAGAAAGGGGGAGAGAAGGGAAAGCATATGGAAATGGTAGGAGACCCTCAATGTTACACAAAATTACATATAAGAGCTTGTGAGGGGAAATGGGGGGAAAACAATGGAGAGAATTGAACAACAGCAGATGAGGTAGAGAGGAAAGATGGGAGGGGAGGGGAGGGGGGATAGTAGGGGATAGAAAAGGTAGCAGAATACAACATCACTATTATGCCATTATGTACAAATGTGAATGTGTAACCAATGTGCTTCTACAATTCGTATTTGGGGAAAAATGGGAGTTCATAACCCAATTGAGTCAAATGTATGAAAGATAATATATCATGAGTTTTGTAATGTTTTGAACAATCAATAAAAATAAATAAATAAATAAAGGTTTAAAATTGAGTGGCAAGAAATCAGCTAAAAAAGTGTTGAGATGCATTCATTTTGCTAAGCAGAAACTTTGTTTTGTGTAGTTGTATCTATCACAAATTTATTTTACCAGAAAACTGGCTTTTGAAAATACACTTAATTGAGATTAAAGGATAATCCACCTACCTTCATGAAAAATTCATAGCATTTCCTATATTTTTCATATTTCAATTTTTGGTAAATATTTTGTCATGGACCAGGTCTAGTCTTAGGCTATTCTTTCAGAATACTGCCTCATCTGATAAGTTGGTACAATGTGTTGGATTGTTCTTTTCATCTTTTATTTAATAGTTTCTAGCTGATAATGTGTATTTTTCATTATCTTTATTTGGACATACATACCCAACGATATCTTTGCATTTTATGTTTTACTGGGAAGAGACTCATCAAAAGCTCTGTATTATATGTATCAACAATCAAACATTTAGAGCATGCAATTATTCTTAATTTTGCATGAAAATATCTTTGTACCATTTACTTATAAAAATTTAGAACTATTAATAATGTCCCTACTGTAATAAGTAACTAATTACCAGAAAAATTAAACAATTCACTTTATATCAATTATGAATATGAAAAGTACTAAAATAAGTATTTGGCAATTAATACATAATTGATAGAAATTGAAATCATAAGAAAGCCATTTAAAATGTCAGTGCATATGGTCCTTAAATAATAGGTTGTTCAAAAAAATTTCTCTAATTCATAAGATATAATATGCCATATTACAGCGTAACGTGATAAAAAACATTAAATTATCAATATTGATAATAAAGAATGATACCTTTTTTCTTAAATATGTTTATTTGATTTTCATTGTAAGATGTTAATTCTGGAAGACTTCAGAATTAAGAAAGTCTTGGTGTATATTATTTCTAACAGGCTAATCAAAGTACTTTTAAATATATATGTATATATATATATATATATATATATACATAATATATGTAATGCATATGCATGAATATAGACACATATGTATAATAAATGTATTGTAATATATCTATCAGGTGATTATAATTATTAAATTTAAAAAAAAAAATAGTGACTATAAAAAACAGTCTCAAATTTAAATTTCATAGCATACAACTGTTTGTAATGCCATGAGAGAAAAATAGATATGGAGGAAAAACGAAAAAGGAAGAGAGAGAAGGGGGAAAATGAGGAAGAAAGTGAGTAAAGAAGAGGGAGAGGCGTGTTCGAGGTTAAGACAAAAGTGGAGCGGCTGGGTTTGTGATTCAGTGTTAACATGTTTGCCTAGTATGTGTGAGGAACTGGGTTCTATTCTCAGCACCACATACAAATAAAGAAAATGAAGATCCATCAACAACTTAAAAAATAAAAAATAAAAAACTAGAAATATTACTAAAATCCCAAGCATTTATGAATGTTAAATAATAAAATATATGTTACATAGCCTTATGTAATTTCTAGACTCCCCAAAAAAGTCATTAAATGTTGGATTATTAGTGCTATAACTAAAAATCCATTGCTCTTTCCTCTACATTCTGTGGCATTCTAGTGCTAAAATAAATTGTAGTATAACACCAAAAAAAAAAAAAAAATCCTAATATTTCTACAGTAACTGACCCAGTTTAACATCAATGCAAGTAGATTCCTATGGGACATGATATGTACTTTGAAGTTTATTTTTATTCAACACTGGTACATTTCTATTTCTTGAGTTTATGCACATTATAGGATATATATTTCATCCACACGTTCACAAATTTATAGGCATTTATTTCACTTTCAATCACTTCCTCCTTCAGAAAACATGTATTCCTCCGTTTCTGACTGGTCTTTTCTTGAAACTTCTTTCCAAACACATTATTTTCGATTTCCATTATCACATTTGAAGCAAAACTCACACACCCCTCATAATAAACCATAACCCTAATATTACCATTAGATGTACAACTGGTTGGAATGAATGATTGTATATCAATATAAGATTTCTTACTTAGTTTCAGATATCAATTCAATCCATTATTTAAAGTGGAACCAGTTATATTATTTATTCACAATGTGGTATTTTCATGCATTATCTCTATATTCATAGACACAGGGTACACCTCTTTGTACCCCCAACACTAATTTATACGTCTTCAAAATATTGCTCCCAGAAATGTTGGAAGAAATACCCATGTCACCTGATCTACATATGCATTTTATCACTGAAATATTCTGGACACAAAAAGCAAAGGTCACACTTATGATTGTATCAAAGCTAAATGAAAAGTGAACATGGATTACTAAAAACATCCATGTCCAGGTTGCCTAATGCTCTCAAATGAAAATCCTATTGGTAACTACAAATTAGTTTCTTCCAAAGATTATATATTCAAACTCAACCCTGTTGAAAATGTCTAATCCTCTCACTCACTTTATACTTTGCCTGTTTTTGTAATGTCTCTATTGGTATCTGCTTTTCCACAGTTCATCATTGTGACTAAATCTTCACATGTTCTGAAACTTACATTCACACTCTAATCGAAATCCTATTGCTAAAGAACTTTTGGTCCAAATCCTATATTCACTCTTCTTCTTAAAACCTACCTACTATCTTCCTAATCCTACCGACTATCACTTTTTGACTGGAGGTTCTCTTCTACATTCAATCATCCAGTTACAAGGTCTTATGCCATTGTATATCGATTTCTCTGAGACATTTTTGCAGAATGTAATTCAACGATAGGTATCCCAATCAAGGGCCCAATGATTTCTGGGCTTCAAATCTTACTTAGATTTCTGTTTATGTACATATATTTCACGTCTGTATTCTAATAAATATCACAGGTTCCAATAACATTATTCATCCAGCAGAATGGTTCCTAACCGAAAATGAAAATGTTATTAACCGTAACCATACACTGTTCCCTCAATCTAACTTTACAGAAGAGCAGTGACAGTGTTGGTCTTACAATACAGGAATGCATGGGATCTTCCACCTGCTGAGAACCTCAAAGGTACATGCAGAAATGATCCCTGGAGAAGATGTAGGCAGCGATGAAGGACCTGAGAGAGCAAAAGTCATCTCAATGGCAAACAACCTGGTAGAATTAAGGAATGTGTCTGAATCAGCCTCATTCTTCTTAATACAGAGAAGATAGACCAAACCATGCCTGTGTGGAGAGCTGTTCCCTGGTCCCTATGTTTGATATACGATTCGAACTTGTGAAAGTGTCACAGGATGTAGGGGCATCCTCCATCTCATGGGAACCTTGGAGGCAAATGTTAGGACAACGTGGTTTCCAAGGCAGTGACCTCATTCAGTTCCTCAAGGAAGTGACTTCACCTCACTTCCTTGGTGATGGAAGTCTCTGAACTTGGGATCCAGGAAGCCAGGCACCCAGAGCCATAACCCGTCCAAGTCCCAGTGGTCTAACTTGTTTGGATTTACGAAGGACAGAGTCAATATTTCTTGGTACCTACTGATTTGAGGATGGCCAAATGCCAGGAAACCTCTGAAGAGGGTCCTATCCTGATAAAGCAGGTAGTGGATCACCGCTGGCTCCTGAATACTTCACAGAGTTGGCAAAGTAGAGCAGATCTGAGACAGGACAGGCCATTTTGGGAGAACATAGTATGGCCCACCAGTCAGAGGACACTCCGGATATGACAGACCTACTTGGGGGAAGGAGGTGCCTTTGCGGGTGTGGGTGTGGGTTTGTGGTTTTGTCTCATGTTCTGAGAATACGAAAGAAAGGCGGTTTGATTGGATTTTAGTGAACTGTTTCTAGTAAGTCGTTTGACAAGGCGAGTCTTTCTATGTCTGTGTATCCCACTGTGTCCATGGTTGTCGACATTAGAAAAGAGAATGCATCAGTTGATGTGTTCTGTCTAGTAGAAAGCTTCGCAGCATTCATCCTGCCCAATTGATGAATGGACTGCGGCTTGCCTCATGGATGGGCAACACCTACTATCTGCCTAAGTTCCTGTTTTCTTCCTGAATTCTGGCCACTCTCCCGAATAGGCACATAGTTTTGTGTTTAAGATATGTACCACCTCAAGCTCTGTTAAATGGCCATGTACTGGACAGCTGAAGGGAATGGGAGAATATCAGAAAACTCAGATATCAGTGTGACCAGGAAAGTCTCAGTGGAGAAACCCTGCTATGGGCCATTCTCTTACTATGTATCTGTTTCCCTGAATGTCAGGAAGTTCTTTGCCTCAGGCCACCCTCATGTGAAGCCTGAAAAAAAGAGTTTTCAAATGAAAATGAATGGGCATCACCTGTGGCTCTTTGCTTAATTTCTTTGCAAAGGGATGTGTCTGAATCACCCTTTGGCCCTGTGTGCGGTTGTGGCTTAGATTCTCAGCCCCTGATGGATCTAAAGAAAGATCCGATGTGTGCATCCAAAACCAAAATTTCAAAAAGATCAGTTATGATGGATGAAGTCTCTTGCCTTTCTTTGTTAGGTTCCTGAACTACATCAAGTGAGAATAGGGATCCTTTGGTTCAAATAAATTTTTGAAAGCCCTGAAGAAGTGCTTGGGTTTTCTTATGACTCCAATTCACATAAAGAATCTATACCTGACAGTCAGTAGGCCTCAAATTGGAGAAGCAGATCAGTATTAACTGCGGTCTTATTTTATCACTCCTGGTTCACATGCAGGGTGTCCAGGCCACCATGACTTTAGGCAAATGAGCGGCAAGGGAGCTTATTTTGGACACTAACCCATACCCTACTAGACTCTGACTAGTAATCCTAACATGATGGAGAATAATAACCACAACAGAATAGAAATACAAGAAGTTTTGAGGATTCATGTTGTATAGTTGTACTTGCCTTTTGCATTATATAGGGTAGGAGTTATAAATTTAGTCAATTTTTAATTGAAACAGTTCTCCATGTGTTTTTAAAGTTCACAACCATGTGAATTCCTCTCTCCCTTTCTCTGTAGCCTATTCAGAACATGTATTTTTATATGCACATTTAGAATCCTACCTGGTATCACATGTACATTCTTGAGAGGTTGCTGACTTAGCAGATACAAATTGTCAGAAGAGATCACTCCTCTGAATGCTGTTGGAAGTGAAAATTCAAACTATGGGTGACTTCCTAGTTGAACAACATTATACATAAATCCACGTTTAGAAAATTAATATTTTTGGCTCTGTGGATTATATATATTTCATGATATATATATATATATATATATTGCTACATTTTAATGTCTGTTTGAGTGTGTGTGTGTGTGTGTGTGTATAGATAGATAGATAGATAGATAGATATACACTCTCCAGATTTTTGAAAATATGAAACATATGTGTCTTATTATATACTCCCTAAATTCATTCATGTACATGTATGTGGATTTATAATCAACTTTTCACAAGATTATTTTCAAAAATATTCATCCACCTGAAATACATATTTGTTTCCTAGTACTAAAAACAAACTTCAGTGAATGGTGCATACAAATCCAAATATTTCTACAGTAACTGTCCCAGTTTAACATCAATGCTTGTAGATTCCTATGGGACATGATGTGTATTTTGACGTTCATTTTTTAACAAAACTGGTACATTATTATTTCTTCAGTTTATGCACATCATAGGATATATATTTCATTAACAAGTTCACAAATTTATAGGCATTTGTTTCGCTTTCAATAACTTCCTTATTCAAAACTCTTGTATTCCTCCAGGTTTCTTGTCTGGTCTCTTCATGAGACTTCTTTCCAAACTCATTATTTCTGAAATCCATAATCACCTTTGAAACAAAATTCACACACTCTTTATGATAATCCATAAGCCTAATATTAAAATAAGATGGATACCTGGTTGGATTGAATGATTGCATATCAATATAAGATTTCCTGTATATTTTCAGATATCAATTCAATCCATTATTTAAATTTAGAACTTGTTACATTGTTTAATCAAAGTTTTGTCTATTCATGCATTATCTCTATATTCCTAGACACAGGGTACACCCATTTGTAACGCCAGTACTAATTTATATATCTTCAAAATATTGCTCCCAGAAACGGTGGAATAAATACTTATGTCATCTGATCTACATATACATTTTATCACAGTAATTTTCTGGACACAAAAAGCAAAGTTCACACTTATGATTTTACCAAAGCCTTAATGGAAAGTGAGTATGCATTACTAAAAACATCCATGTCCAGGTTGCCTAACGCTCTCAAATGTGAATCCTATTGGTCACTACATATTTGTTTCTTCCTAAGATTATATATTTTACCTCAAGCCTGTTGAAAATGTCTAATCCTATCAATCACTTTATCATTTGCCTGATTTACTAATGTCTCTATTAATATCTGCTTTCCTACATATTTTCCACAGTTTATCATTGTGACTGACTCTTCACATGTGCTCACATTTTCATTCACTCTCTACCCGAAACCCTATTGCTAAAGAACTTTTGGTTTAAATCCTACACTCTCTCTGCTTTCTAAACCTACTGACTATCTTTCAAATAATACTGAGTATCCCTTTTTGACTAGAAGTTCTCTTCGACATTCCATCATCCAAGGTACAAGGTCCTATGCCATTGTACATCGATTTATCTGAGACATCTCTGCAGAACATAATTCAAAGCTAAGTATCCCAATCAAGGGCCCAATACCCTTTTGGGCTTCAAATCTTACCTAGATTTCTGTTTTCATTCTAATATTTCACTTTTACATTCTTGTAAATATTACAGGTTCCCAATACAATTATTCATCCTGCAGAATGATTCTTAACCCAAATCGAACCTTTTATTAACCCTAACCATACACTCTTCCCTCAATCTAAGTTTACAGAAGAGCAGGGACAGAGTTGTTTTTACAATACAGGAATGTAGGTCATCTTATACCTGCTGAGAACCTCAAAGGTCCATGCAGAAATGATACCTGGAGAAGATGTAGGCAGCTATGAAGGAGTTGAGAGAGCAAAAGTCACCTTGCATGGCAAACCACCTGGTCAGGATGAAGGGTCGTGTCTGAATCAGTCTCTCTATTCTAAATGTAGAGAAGGTGGACCAAACCAGGCCTTTGTTGAGAGATGTTCCCGGGTGCCTATGGTTGATATACCATTCTAACTTGCGAAAGTGTCACAGGAAGTAGGGGCAGCCTCTATCTCATGGGACCCTTGGAACCAACTGTTAGGACAAAGTGGTTGCCAAGGGAGTGAACTCATTCAGTTCTTGAAGGAAGTGTCCTACCTCACTTCCTTGGTATTGGAACTCTCTGAAATTGGGATCCAAGATGCCAGACACGCAGAGCCAGTCCCAGTCCCACTCCCACTGGGCTCAGTTGTTTGGATTTACCAAGGACAGAGTCAGTCTTTCTTGGTACCTACTGGTGAGAGAATGGCCAAATGCCAGGACAGATATGAAGAGGGTCTTTCCTGAGAAAGCAGGTAGTGGCTCACCACTGGATCCTGACAACTTCACAGAGTTGGCCAAGGAAACCAGAACTGAGACAGGACTGGCCATTTCGGGGAACATAGTTTGGCTCAACAGACAGAGGACACACTGGAGAGTCAGAGACTTACTTGTGGGAAGGAGATGCCTTTGTGGGTGTGGGTGTGAGTTTGTGGTTTTGTCTCATGTTCTGAAAATAGGTAGGAAAGGTGGTTTGTTTGGTTTGGAATGGACTGTTTCTAGTAAATCGTTTGACAAGGTGAGTGATTCTAGTTCGGTGTATCCCACTGTGTACGTGGTTTTGGACATTAAAAAACAGAATGCACCAATGGATGCATCCTGTCTAGTAGAAAGCTTCCCAGCATTCATCCTGCTCAACTGATGGATGGACTGCGGTGTGTCTTATGGATGGGGAACACCTACTATCTTCCTAAGTTCCTGTTTTCTTCCTGAATTCTGGCCACTCTCCAGAATAGGCTCATGGTTTTGTGTCCAAGATATATACCACCTCCAAGCTCTGTGCCATGGCCATGTACTGGACAGCTGAATGGAATGGGAGAATCACAGAAAACTCAGATATCAGTGTGACCAGGAAAGTCTCAGTGGAGAAATCCTGCTTTGGCCATTCTCTTACCTATATTTCTGTTGCCCTGAATGTCAGGAAGTTCTTTCCCTCAGCCCACCCTTTTGTTAAGCCTGAAGAAAACAGTTTTCAAATGGAAATGAAAAAGCATCACCTGTGGCTCTTTGCTTAAATTCTTTGTAAAGGGATGTGTCTGAATCAGCCTCTTGGCCCTGTGTGCGGTTGTGGCTTAGATTCTCAGCACCTCATGGATCTAAAGAAAGATCCCATGTGTGCATCCATAACCAAAATGGCAAAAAGATCTGTTATGGTGAATGAAGTCTCTTGCGTTCCTTTGTTAGGTTTCTGACCTACATCAAGTGAGAATAGGAATCCTTTGGTTCAAATGAATTCTTCAATGCCCTGAAGAAGTGGTTGTGTTTTCTCATGACTCCAAATCACATAAAGAATTGTTACCTGACACTCAGTAGGCCTCAAATTGGAGAAGCAGAGCTGTATTAACTGCAGTCCTATTTTATCACTCCTGGTTCACATGCAGGGTGTCCAGGCCACCATGACTTTAGGCAAATGAGGGGCAAGGGAGCTTATTTTGGACACTAACCCATACCCTACTAGACTCTGACTACTAATCCTAATATGATGGAGATTAATAACCCAAACAAAATAGAAATACAAGCAGTTCAGAGGAGTCATGTTGTATAGTTGGACTTGCCTTTTGCATTATATAGGGTAGGAGTTATAAATCTAGTCAATTTTTAATTAAAATAGTTCTCCATGTGTTTTTAAAGTTAACAAATATGTGAATTCCTCTCTCCCTTTTTGTGTAGCCTATTCAGCACATGTATTTTTATATGCACATATAGAATCCTACCTGGTATCACATGTTCATACTTGAGAGGTTTCTGACTTGGCAGATACTGCCGCGGTCCGGTTGGAGCAAAATAACCGGGGGGTGGGGGTTATGAATAACATGTGTATGTTGATATAGCAGGAGTGGAAGCCATTTATTGTAGGACAATAGAGGTATTTATACATTCCACCCAGGTTATCTAATTAACATAAACTAGATACTGCAGTCAACCAATCAGGAATCTCCACACTTAATGGCTCGCTTTTGTTACATCTCAAACCACTCCCTCTGGCATTTTGCCAGGCATCATCCAGACTTGTTTACACACTCTAACATTCCCCTGGCAAAATGCCAGGTGTTATTTTGACATGTTTACAGACTCTAACATTTCCCCCTTTTATTTAATTTAAATAAAGACCACAGTGGTTTTTACAGAAACACCATAAATAACCTGCTACAAACAGAAAGGGAGGATACAAAATGTCACAATACAAGCCAATTGATGAAGCACTTGGAGAAATAATACCAGCAATGACACTGTTAGCAAAGACACCGAGTTAAAATTTGTTATAGATTACAGTTTGTTGTCTCAGTCCAGGTAAAGCAGTGTCTCAATAGATTAACTCACAGTTCAGGTAAACCACAGTCCAGGTATGTTCTGCAGGCAGCTAGCTTAAATCACAGTCCTGGTAAGTTCTGCAGGCAGCTAGCTTAAATCACAGTCCATGTAAATTCTGCAGGCAGCTAGCTTAAATCACAGCCCAGGAAAGTTCTGAAGGCAGCTAGCTTGATCCAAATTCTCCTCCGTTTCTCAGCCGAAGTCTCCTCCGGTTTTCAGCAACACTGGAAATTCTTCCACCCTTGTCCTCACCGGCACTGGGATGAAGGCAGGAACTCCTACCACTGGCTAAAGAAAATCCTATAGTATTCCACCAGGTGCTAAGAAAACAACCTTCTGAAAAATTTAGTACATTATCTCAAGGTTTTTTACATTTGAAAAAAGCCTTAATAGTGCTTATTATTTATTATCTTCCGGGTGTGGGAGAACCATTGTAGCTTATTTATTGGCATTGAAAATGACCAAACATCAGGGAGCCAGTAGCATCTATGGCTGGCTGTAGCATCCTGGGCAGCCACAGATGGCCCTGGGGAGTGTCCAGGACTCAAACTGCCACGGGGCCCCGCTCCCCAGGCTGGGGGCGGGGAATTGCCGGCTGCCACTGCTTGAAAAGCCCTTGCTGCACAGTGACTGGCTTGAGCATGTGGCAGCCGAGGCGCCTATTCACACACACTCCGGAAACGAAAAGTATTCAGTAACAGCCTTTTGCTGAAACTTTTTTCCTGATAATCCTTCTTCTTCTTAACTTTCTTTTTCTTTCTGATTAGACTTCCTGGGCTTCCATCAACACATGCCCTAATTGCACTTGTTTCCACTGGGGTGCCTCTTTCCATTATCAATTTACTTCTCACCCCTTCCTTATTTTCATCACAAAGACAATACAATACACTGAGATAAAACAAGACACAATCATACTGTATCAATCTTCTCCATTTTTTGAAATGACCGTTTTTCCTCTCCCCCTATCTGCCTAGGGATGAGCAGATTTGCTCCCATCCTATCTATGGATGGGCAGCTTTTATTCGTCACTTACCCCCAAGTGTCCCAGGGCTCCCTGTATGGGCCACCATCTGCAGCAGTCCCACTGCAGCAAAATAACCGGGGCAGGGGGTGATGAATAACTAGTGTATGTTGATACAGTAGGAAAGGCGTGATAGGTAGGAAAGGCTATTTGTTTGGTATTGAGTGGACTGTTTCTAGTAAGTTGTTTGACAAGGCAAGTGTTTCTATATCTGTGTATCCCACTGTATCTCTGGTTGTAGACATTAGAAAAGATAATGCATCAATGGATTTGTCCTCTCCAGGAGAAAGTTTAACAGCATTCATCCTGCCCAATTTATGAAAGGACTGTGGCTTGCCTTATGGATGGGCAACACCTACAATATTCCTAAGTTCCTGTACTCTTCCTGAATTCTGGCCACTCTCCACAACAGGCTCATGGTTTTGAGTCCAAGATATGTACCACCTCCAAGCTCTGTGACATGGCCATGTACTGGATAGCTGAAGGGAATGGCGAGCATCTCAGAAAACTCAGATAACAGTGTGACCAGTAAAATCTCAGTGGAGAAACCCTGCTTTGGGCCTTTTCTTACATAATGTTCTGTTGCCCTGAATGTCAGGAAGGTCTTTGCCTCAGGCCAACCCTTTGTGAAGCCTGAAGAAAACAGTTTTCAAATGGAAATGAATGGGCATCACCTGTGGCTCTTTGCTTAATTTCTTCCAAAAGGGATGTGTCTGAATCAGCCTCTTGGCCCTGTGTGAGGCTGTGGCTTAGATTCTCAGCACCTGATGGATCTAAAGAAACATTCCTTTTGTGCTTCCAAAACCAAAATGGCCAAAAGGGCAGTCATTGTGGTTGAAGTCCCTCGCCTTCCTCTGTAAGGTTTCTGACCTACATCAAGTGAGAAGAGGAATCCATTTGGGTCAAATGAGTTCTTCAAAACCCTGCAGAGGCTAGCCCGTAATTGCTTGGGTTTTCTCATGACTCCAATTCACATAAAAAATCTATACCAAACAGTCAGTAGGCCTCATATTGGAGAAGCTGGGCAGTACAAATGGCAGGCATATTTGATCACTACTGGTTCACAAGAAGGGTGTCCAGGCCACCCTGATTTTAGGCAAATGAGGGGTAAGGGAGCTTATTTTGGACACTGTCGTGAGCTTTGCCCCTCATGGAAAACCCCAGCCAGAGGTTATGATGAGTGTCTATATGGAAGAAGATGAGGGCCATGTGGGAGTGTTTTGGTTTTAATTGTGGTCATTTGTGTGGTGGTTGAAATAGATGACTGGGTCCACCTGGGCTTGAAGTCTGGTGTGATTCCCCTTACAGACTGAGTTCTGAAACTGACCTCAGAGAAATATTGCCATGAGTTCTCTTGGGATTTTAGGAGGCCACGCATTAGAGTCGCCCTTGGAAACTGAGATCAAGTCCCAGGGTGGCTTTCCACAGAGCATCGGGAATCTCAGCCAGGATATCACATGATTTTATTATGAAAGACTTGGCAGCCATAGATGAGATTCAAAACAAACATGGACCTCACACTCTAGACCTCAATGGGCCTGGGTTCATGTGATCTTTTGGCCACTCTTTGGGAAGCCTTGACTGTGAGAATTCTCCAGAGCTTTCATTGAAATGAGCTTCCATACCATTTAATGGTTCTTGAAAGAATTGAAACCTACAGTGCCTCCAACTTCATCCGTGAAAAATGCTAGATAAATACCAAGAAATTTTTGAAATTCCCATAACCAGGTGTCAGAGGAGAACATTTGGATGTCCTGTTGCTGATCAGGAGTGTTCCAGACAGTGGTTTGATTGACTGGGTTTCATGAAAATGGTGTACAACTGAAATGCCAGTATGTTGGAGCCTGCTGAGTATTGGGCCCAGAACTGTGGTGTACAGGTGTGGGATAAAACATTTGTGTTGGGGCCATTTGGATCTACCATTGACTTCCAAATGGCTTGTGACTGACATGGTGCAGCCAGCAGACCCTTATATGTAAAGGCATCTTGTTATATGGAGAGGTTTCAGGGCAATGTTACGAATCAGGTTGCTATCTTCAAGTGGGCAAGCTATGTGGGATAGAATCCTGGTTGGTGCATTCTCTTGCAGACTCTGACCGACCACACGTGACAGAACTACCTTCAGCACTGTGTCCCAGTTGAACTTCTTGTATTTCGTAGAGCAAATACCAAACTCCCAGTGCAGCAGCAAGAAACACCATGAATAGTGGAGGATGACTAAATGGGTACACAGTCCACACAGGGAGACACTTAGCCTTCAGTGGCCACAGTTTACCTACAAAGAGAGAATTCAGCACTTTGCCTCATTTTCATTGGAAAATAAGAAACCAATTTCTTCAGGTCACATAGATGCAGAGCCAGCTTTGATGGTCTCACAACAAAGGAAGCTAAAGCTCCTGAAAACAACATATATTTCAAGTGCCCAACCTCAGAGGCAGTTTCTCAAAAAGTCGTTAGGCCAGCAGAGCTCCATGTTTGTGGAGTGTTTACCTGTTAGACAAGGATGCAAGAAAAGACCACTGACTCCAATTAAAATCAAATTAAACTAAGCTTATTATTTTCACCAGCCAGGCTAACTCTCTCCAGGCTAACAGCAACCCCAACTTACCTACAGCCCAGCTTTAAAGCCCAGAAAGTTACACAAAAGGGGGGTTAGAGATAACAGAACTCGGACAAGCATCACACTAATGGTAGTTTATATATATATATATATATATATATATATATATATATATATATATATATATTTTTTTTTTTTTTTTTTTTTTTTTTTTTGCTGGCCCCAACATCAGAATTTGTGAGGACCATTAGACCCTCAGAGATGGTCATTGTCTGTCCAGGGAAGGCCAATATTTATGATGTGTCGCTAATGTTTCACAGAGTGCTGCTATCTGGTCAGAGAGCCAGACATGGGTGAGTTCAAGGCATGGGCAGGCATTCCAAGCAGGTTCAGAATTTGCAGTAATTTATAGTAAAGCCAAAATTATCTTATCATGGCTTTGTGGCAAGATGGCTCCCAATTTTAATAAAAGATCAGGTTGGGCCTATCATTCCCCCCTTTTCTTATGTGTTCCTTTCAAATCTTTGATAGATTAAGGGAAGTGCACTGAGGAAATTTAAATCCCTCAGGTAACAGTCTCCAAATTTCTAGAACTCACCCAAAACGGGTCTCCCTGATTTTACCTGACTTAATTAATTACGTATATTGATAGTCTATTTATTTTTGGCTCCATTGTTGTAAGAAGGGAGGCCTCACGCATTTTGGATTCTTCTGCGCTGAGAGAGGGTGACGTAAGGGTCATGGCATGAGGGACATGAGTTGCCTTTTAGAATTTAGTTGAGGGACATGAGTTGCCTTTTAGATTTCAGCTTGGTTTGAAGTCTGGTTGGGGAAGAACAGGTTGTAAAGTCATCTGGGAATGGGTTCTTCTATGAGAGTAACAAAAACCATGAGTAATGAATAAATGTTGCAGCAGCTGGAACATGTCACCGTATAGAAGTTCCCTCACCATTCTTTAATATCCTCAGTTATCAGGACTGTCAACTTAATATTTAATTTTTTGTTTTACAGTTGTCCCTCCCCATAAGATACAGTTTATTAATTTAATGTCATCTGATCTTGCAAAATCCTTTTTCTAGTATGACCTCTGTGTCTAATAGAGAAACCTTTAATTCTGTTACTCAGGGCTGGATAATCGTACTAGCAAACACCAAGCCTACCTCTGTAGGTTAGGAATATCTGTAGGCCCTAAACTAAATTTTCTGCCTCTGGCAGCTCCTCTTAATAGTCTCTTTTTATAGTTATCAGGCATTCCTGTCTGAGAATCCTTCTTTGTAACCTCCAGTCTTACTTATTTTGGGAGGCTAACATAAAGTGTATACCTTAAAATATTAATATTTGTTTTCTTGGCCGATTCATTTAACTTTAATTTTAAATCCTAATCTTAAACATCCAGCAAATAAATTTTAACAGCCTTATATTGAGAGTACTGGGCTTTAATATCTATAACTTAATTATTATTTATCTTTTCATTAATTGGGATATGTATTATTCTGTCTGTCTTGTAGGTGATGACTTATTATCTTAAATTAACCCATGTTGTGTTACTAAAGCAACACTTCTGTAAAAGACCAACAGGGAATCTTTAGATCACTTATAAGCAAATTAAAAATAAAATTTTTTAACAAGAGTGAAAATACTTAGTTTCTGTAATAGCTACCCTGAATTTTTTGGCTGAGTTATACATTATATGCCCTGTTTGAGATCCTAGTAATCTTCACAGAAAAACAAAAGAACTTTTGAACATAACTTTAAATGAAATAAAATCTGACCTACTCCTTTTGTAGTCATTCTCACATGTAGTAAGATGGGACACAGAGCCTTATCTCAGGTAAGGCAGGCCTCTTTATAAATATTAAGTGTTTTAGTTCTAAAGCTGATCATTGTTTTTTAAATATCATTTTACAAAGTTTACATAAATTGTTTGAGGTCACATGAACATTATCTAACATCATATGACATCACATTTAAAACATGGATTAAAGAAAGGCTGAAAGATTTTAACCTTTACATATATTAGGCTCTGATTAACTTAAAAATACATTTAAATTGTTCCCCAATGAAAAAAGTAACATAAAACTTTACATATCTTATTGATAACAGGTAAATAAATCCCCAGTACATTTTTTTTACCATACAACTTCAGAATACCAGCTTGATATAATGCTCTTTAAATGTTTCTAACTTACAGACTTGTATACCTGGAAGATATGAGCACATTAATAGCATCAAAATTACATTGATATTTCTAGATTAACCAAGTTTAGCTTTTAAAGAAATGGCAGTAGAGTGCTCTAAAATAACAGTTCTTATTTAATCAGTTGTTTAATCTTTATGGTTGCTTGCTCTAGAAAAAATAAAACTTAATAAACACAATGTTATGGGTAAACTTATGTTTTCAGAAATTTTTGTCTCTTTAACACATGACTGATTTTTACAATCTGATACAGACCTTAGTAAATCAATCGGGTATCTAACAAATGTACTCAAGAATGAGAAATTCCACATCAAATTTACTTTACTTATTTATTAAAATATTAGACAAATGTATTGAAGAGTGTAAACCATTTTTTTTGTTGAAGGAAAAGTCCTAGAATCAAGGCATTTTAGACATTTTGTAGATATTAATATTTTATTAGATTTTTGAACACCTATAAAAACTTGTAAGCTTAAATTTAAAAACATTTACTTTTATCTGTTTATCCAATTTAAATTGAACAATTTTAATCACGTGAATTAAAGATCTTTGGATCCACTTTTTTAAATTAATTTTTATTGTAGGTTGTTCAAAAAATTACATAGTTCTTGATATATTATATTTCACACTTGATTCAAGTGGGATATGAACTCCCGTTTTTACCCCATATACAGATTGCAGAATCACATCAGTTGCACAACCATTCATTTACATATTGCCATTCTGGTGTCTGTTGTATTCTGCTGCCTTTCCTATCCTCTACTATCCCCACTCCCCCATCCCCTCCCCTCTTCTCTCTCTACCCCCTCTACTGTAATTCATTTCTCCCCCCTCATATTTTTCCTCCTTTCCCCTCACTTCCTCTTGTATGTAATTTTGTATACCCCTGAGGGTCTCCTTCCATTTACAGGAAATTTCCCTTCTCTCTCCCTTTTCCACCCACCTCTCATCCCTGTTTAATGTTAATCTTCTTCTCATGCTCTTCGTCCCTACTCTGTTCTTAGTTACTCTCCTTATATCAAAGAAGACATTTGCCATTTGTTTTTGAGGGATTGGCTAGCTTCACTTAGCATAATCTGCTCTAATGCCATCCATTTCTCTCCAAATTCTATGATTTTGTCATTTCTTAATGCAGAGTAATACTCCATTGTGTAAAAATGCCACATATTTTTTATCCATTCGTCTATTGAATGGCATCTAGGTTTTGCTTCCACAGTCTTGCTATTGTGAATTGTGCTGCTATGAACATGGATGTAGCAGTGTCCCTATAGTGTGCTCTTTTTAGGTCTTTAGGGAATAGACCGAGTAGGGGAATAGCTGGATCAAATGGTGGTTTTATTCCCAGCTTTCCAAGAAATCTCCATACTGCTTTCCAAATTGGCCGGACCAATTTGCAGTCCCACCAGCAATGTACAAGAGTACCCTTTTCCCAACATCCTCGCCAGCACTTGTTGTTGTTTGACTTCCTAATGGCTGCTAATCTTACTGGAGTGAGATGGTATCTTAGGGTGGTTTTGATTTGCATTTCTCTGACTGCTAGAGATGGTGAGCATTTTTTCATATACTTGTTGATTGATTGTATGTCCTCCTCTGAGAAATTTCTATTCAGGCCCTTGGCCCA
Organism: Callospermophilus lateralis; assembly: GCF_048772815.1. NCBI lineage: Eukaryota > Metazoa > Chordata > Mammalia > Rodentia > Sciuridae > Callospermophilus > Callospermophilus lateralis. The sequence continues at coordinate 163,424 of NW_027512693.1, forward strand.
TTTGTTGATTGGGTTATTTGTTATCTTATTGTCTAATTTTTTGAGTTCTTTGTATATTCTGGATATTAGGGCTCTGTGTGAAGTGTGAGGAGTAAAGATTTGTTCCCAGGACGTAGGATCCCTATTTACCTCTCTTATTCTTTCTTTTGCTGAGAAAAAACTTTTTAGTTTGAGTAAGTCCCATTTGTTGATTCTAGTTATTAACACTTGTGCTATGGGTGTCCTATTGAGGAATTTGGAGCCCAACCCCACAGTATGTAGATCATAGCCAACTTTTTCTTCTATCAGACGCCATGTCTCTGATTTGATATCAAGTTCCTTGATCCACTTTGAGTTAACTTTTGTGCATGGCAAGAGAAAGGGATTCAGTTTCATTTTGTTGCATATGGATTTCCAGTTTTCCCAACACCATTTGTTGAAGATGCTATCCTTCTTCAATTGCATGCTTTTAGCCCCTTTATCGAATATAAGATAGTTGTAGTTTTGTGGATTGGTTTCTGTGTCCTCTATTCTGTACCATTGGTCCACCCACCTGTTTTGGTACCAGTACCCTGCTGTTTTTGTTACTATTGCTCTATAGTATAGTTTGAAGTCTGGTATAGCTATCCCGCCTGATTCACACTTCCTGCTTAGCATTGTTTTTGCTATTCTGGGTCTTTTATTTTTCCATATGAATTTCATGATTGCTTTCTCTATTTCTACAAGAAATGCCGTTGGGATTTTGATTGGCATTGCATTAAACCTATAGAGAACTTTTGGTAATATCGCCATTTTGATGATGTTAGTTCTACCTATCCATGAACAGGGTATATTTTTCCATCTTCTAAGATCTTCTTATATTTCTCTCTTTAGGTTTCTGTAGTTTTCATTGTATAAGTCTTTCACCTCTTTTGTTAGGTTGATTCCCAAGTATTTTATTTTATTTGAGGATATTGTGAATGGGGTGGTTGTCCTCATTTCCATTTCAGAGGATTTGTGGCTCATATACAGGAATGTCTTTGATTTATGTGTGTTGATATTATATCCTGCCACTTTGCTGAATTCATTTATTAGCTCTAGTAGTTTCTTTGTAGACCCTTTTGGGTCTGCTAGGTATAGAATCATGTCATCTGCAAATAGTGATACTTTGAGTTCTTTTCCTATTTTTATGCCTTTAATTTTTTTCGTCTGTCTAATTGCTCTGGCCAGTGATTCGAGAACTATGTTGAACCGAAGTGGTGAGAGAGGGCATCCCTTAAAATTTGTTTTTATGAGTGCTTTTTTTATTATGAGCGCTCCTTATATATGTTAATTTCTGTATCATATATATGATTAAGAATATATATATATATATATAGACATACAACAAATAACAAAAGTGTGCACACATAATAATAGTAAAGGCCTTGTAGCTTTTAGCAGGTGAAATCTCCATTGCCATGTTTTAAAAACTCCACAGTTGGTCAAAGATAGAACTGATCAGAAAAACATTAACCTAGGTCTGTAGGATCAAAATTATGAGTTAGAAAAATTAAAGGATCTAAGGAAAAAAATAAGAGTCCTAGAAAAAATAACTGACCAGTAATTAGTAAATACCATACTATTTACTTTTTTTTTTCCTTAAGCCTCATATCAGTCTCCTACTGATCTTGCAGGCTTCTTTCATTTGCATTTCAATCTAAGTCCTGGCTGAGGTCTGGAAGGAGCAGGAAAAAACTGCTATTCTAAGCAGACACCTCAGGCCTAATGCATTTTAACCATAATTTTCCAGATAGGATGTTGAAAATTTTGATACAAGCTTAAGACAAAATTTACAAAATTTTATATCTTTACATCTTGTGTTGTCAACAGATACCATACTATGATTTACTATCCTTGTCCAAATTAATGCACTGGTACACACAGTGACATTTTCCCAGGCTACCCAATTAAAAATTGGTGAAAAAAAAAAAGACTGAATGATTGGAAAATTTCTTGCCAACTTGGAAGTAGAGTTCTTTAGTTTTCCATCCTAAGTATTTAAGTTCTCTGGCATGAATTATCTGAAATCATAAACTAAACAATTATCTCAATCTGACTTTTAACGGCAAGATTCTGCAATGCTTCAAAAACCCAATAAGCTACCAGATTGTTACAATAAAACATCATCATTTAGACACACATTCAGGTAAAATCATTCCCAAGAAACAATATATAATATCAACACATTATTGCACATGTCTTAAAGTGCCAGAAACAAAGACACACGACAGACAGAAAGGAGCTCCAGACTATGACTGACAGACAGAAGCCTTTAAAACAGAGCAGATAAGAGAAAAATCTCCTACACCAGTTGCACCACAGATGTCCCCACAAGGGGACCAGATGTTTTCACAGAGGAGCATCCTGAAATGTAAAATCAAGGGTCTCCATAGTGACTTTCCTGCATTTAGTGTCCCCTTTTTTTCCCTCTTTTTTAAGATGACAGAGGTGGCATTATCGTTAAATTGCAGGGGAAGACCTAGGGAATTCTCTGAAAAAATAAGGCTTCAGCAGCTGCTGAGGGTCCCTCAGTCCCTCCTTTTACTTACAGGATTTGCTCCTCTGTTTCAGTTCCACCACAAGCATGCTCCATCTCCTAACATTTCTGTAGTCAGCTCTCAAAAAGTTCCAGGGTGCGGGTGGGTTATCAAAATTTGTAACTTAAAGTTGGGTTCCTGAACTTGAAGCCAATTAATGCCAATTTAAAAATGAGGACAGGGTTTTGAGAAAAAGAAAAACGAAGGTTTATTGCTTTGCTAACAAAGATAAACACAGGGACTCTGCCAAAAGGTTGTGACTCTCTTTATCTGGAGGGACAAGGGATTTTAAAGGAGTTTCACTTATTAACCTGGGAGATACTCAGTTCTTAGGTCCCCCGCAGGCACTGCCCTCTGCAGTGAGTGTGCTCCAGGCAGCCAGCTAGGGGCTTCTATCATACTGCTTAACAAACTGGTGTAAAGTTCAATGCAGTTCCTTTAAACTCAGTCCAAAGGGTGTCAGGCTTACTTGCTTTATTTTCATGTCCGATATCCTTAAGTTTTCACCACAGAAATCACACAACAAAATGCACAAAAACAAACAAACAAAAAACATATAGAACACAGAACAAAACAACAACAACAACAACAAAAAAAAAAAAAACAGAAATCTGGCGCCGAAACAGGAAAACAGAGGAGCAATGCAATGTCTTCCTAAAGCTCCCCGTAGGAGCGCATGCGTGCCCGTTGGCACCTCTCTACCCTTCCAGATGAATTCCCTAGAGAACAGAACAGATGACAGAATGATTCTTGTTACTGTCCCAGACAGGAGTATATGTGAGCCTCCTCAGTCCACCTCTCTGTCATCAGAAGAGATCTCCCTTAACCGGATATCAGATGTTATAAAGGCACCAATTACCTATGGATGCCTCCTCCACCAGGTGCTTGCTAATAGTTTTAATGCGGTGGTTCACTGCAGTGCTCCCTGAACTGAAGGCTAACTCCAAGGCCTTGGACCATCTCAAGTTGCACAAACCCTAGAGTTGCTCTCAAGCTTGGAGCCCTGGAAGGAAGGCCAACTTCAGAATTTACAGCAGTCTGGTCTTGTGATCTTGTCCGGCAGGGTCATCTCACTGGGGAACTCCAAAATATTAGACCAGGAACGCATGTAAAGACCACTGACTCCTAGTAAAATCAAATTAAGGCAAGCTAATTATTTCAAAGGGAAAGGCTACCTCTCCCTCCCAAAATGGCGGGAGCAAGACAGCAAACCCACCTTTCCTATAGCCCAGCTATATAGCCCAGAAAGATGCACAAAAAGGGGGTTAGAGATAACAGAACTTTAACAAGCATCACACTAACGGTAGTTTACATTTTTTTTTAAGCTCACCCCAACATCAGAAATTATGAGGACCATTAGAGCCTCAGAGACTCGTTGTCTGGCCAGGGAAAGAAAATATTTATGAGGTGTCACTAAAGTTTCAGAGAGGGCTGCAATCTGGTCAGAGAGCCAGGCATGGGTGAGTTTAAGGCATGGGCAAACATTCCAAGCAGGTTCAGAATTTGCAGTAATTTATAATAAATCCAAAATTATCTTTTCATGGCTTTCTGGCAAGTGGGCTCCCAATTTTAATAAATGATCAGGTTGGGTCTATCAACCCTGTCCCTTACTTTTGGAAACTCCCCTTCCACATCCAAGCTTGTGAACTCCTGAGCATTTTCCATTCCAGATATGTATTCACAGATTTTCTAACTCTTCTCCTCTAATTGTGTATTACTTGGGGCGAATGTAATGTCAAGGCATTGTTCTGGATGAGAATGGGAAGATTTTTTGCATACACATTGGATTCATTATCTAATTTTTCATTCGAAATACTTAATCCCTGACACTAAAACCTACCCTACTGGACTCTGACTACTAATGCAAATATGATGGAGATAAATTACCCCAACAAAATAGAAATACAAGCAGTTCAGAGGAGGCATGGTGCATAGTTGGACTTGCCTTTTGCATTATGTAGTGTAGGAGTTATAAATCTAGCAAATTTTCAATTTAAATAGTTCTCCATGTGTTTGAAAGTTAACAAATATTTGAATTCCTGTCTCCCTTTCTCTGTAGCCTATTCAGCACATGTATTTTTATATGCACATATCAAATCCTACCTGGTACCACACTTACATTCTTGTGAGGTGGATGAATTGGCAGATACAATTTGTGAGAATAGATCACTCATTCTAAACGCTGTTGGAACTGAAAATTCAACCTATGGGTGAGCTTCCTAGTTGAACAACATTATACATAAACCCATGTTCAGTAAAATGAATATTTTTGGATCTGTGGATGATATATATTTCATGATTAATTTAGATTGCCAAATATATTGCTACTTTTTAATGTCTGTGTGTGTGTGTGTTTATATATATATATATATATATATATATATATATATATATATATATATATACTCTCCAGATTTTTCAAAATATGAAATATATGTGTCTTATTATACACTCCCTAAATTCATTCATATTCATATATGTGGATTTATGATCAACTTTTCACAAGACTATTATCAGAAATATTCATCCACCTGAAATACATATTTGTTTCCTAGTACTGAAAACAAACTTCAGTGAATGGTGCACACAAATCCTAATATTTCTACAGTAACTCACCCAGTTTAACATCAATGCGAATAGATTCCTATGGGACATGAAGTGTATTTTGACGTTCATTTTTATTCAACTCTGGTACATTACTATTTCTTCAGTTAATGCACATCATAGGATAAATATTTCATCCACAATTTATCAAATTGATAGGCATTTGTTTCACTTTCAATCACTTCCTGATTCAGAACACATGTATTCCTTAATGTTTCTTGACTGCTCGTTTCATGAGACTTCTTTCCAAACACATTATTTTCAATTTCCATTATCGCTTTGAAGCAAATCTCACACACCCGTCTTGATAAACCATTAAAGTAATATTACCATTATATGTATAATTGGTTGGAATTAATGATTGTATATCAATATAAGATTTTCTGCATATTTTCAGATATAAATTCAATCGATTATTTAAAGTGTAATCAGTTATATTATTTATTCACAGTATGGTCTCTTCATGCATTATCTCTACATACATAAACACAGGGTACACCTCTTTGTACCCCCAATATTAATTTATATGTCTTCAAAATATTGCTCCCAGAAATGGTGGAAAAAAATACTCTGTCAACTGATGTACATAAACATTTTATCACAGTAATATTCTGGACACAAAATGCAAAGTTCACACTTATGATTGTACCAAAGACTAAATGGAATGTAAACATGGATTACTAAAAAAATCCATGTCCAATTTGGCTAATGCTCTCAAATGTCAATCCTATTAATGATTACATATTTGTTTCTTCCTAAGATTATATATTCAAATTCAACCCTGTTGAAAATATCTAATACTATCACTCACTTTATACTTTGTCTGATTTCATAATGTCTCTATAGATATCTGCTTTCCTACATATTTTCCCCAGTTCATCATTGTGACTCATTCTTCACATGTGCTGACATTGACATTCACTCACTAACCGAAACCCTGTTGCTAAAGAACTTTTGGTCCAATTCCTATACTCATTCTTTTTTCTAAACTTACTTACTATCTTCCTAATCCACCTACTGTCCCCTTTTGACTGGATATTCTCTTCGACATTCAATCATCCAAGGTACAAGGTCCTATGCCATTTTATATCGATTTATCTGAGACATCTGTGCAGAACATAATTCAAAGCTAAGTGTCACAATCAAAGGCCCAATTCCCTTCTGGGCTTCAAATCTTACCTAGATTTCTGTTTTCATACTTACATTTCACCTATTTATTCTTGTAAATATCGCAGATTCCCAATACCATTATTCATCCTGCAGAATGATTCCTAACTCAAATCGAATATGTTATTAATCCTAACCATACACTCTTCCATCAATCTAACTTTACAAAAGAGTAAGGACACAGTTTGTCTTACAATACAGGAATGTAGGGGATCTTCCACCTGCTGAGAACCTCAAAGGTCCTTACAGAAATGATCCCTGGAGAAGATGTTGAGAGCTATGGAGGACCTGAGAGAGAAAAATTCATTTTCCATGGAAAACAACCAGGTCAAAATGAAGGGATGTGTCTGAATCAGCCTCTCTCTTCTTAATGTAGAGTAGTTGGACCAAATCAGGCATGTGTGGAGAGCTGTTCCCGGGTGCCGATTTTTGATATAAAATTCTTAGCTTGAAGTGTCACAGTAAGTAGGGGCAGGCTCCATCTCATGGGAACCTAGGAAACAACTTTTAGGACAAAGTGTTTGCCAAGGCAGTGACCTCATTCAGTTTCTGAATGAAGTGACCTACCTCACTTCTTTGGTGATGGAACTCTCTGAACTGGGGATCCAAGAAGTCAGGCACCCAGAGTCAGTCCCAGTCCCAATCCCAGTGGGCTCACATGTTTGTATTTACCAAGGACAGAGTCAGACTTTCTTGGTACCTACTGATGTGAGGATGGCCAAATGCCAGGAGAGCTCTGAAGAGGGCCAGTTCATGAGAAAGCAGGCAGTGTCTCACCACTGGTTCCTGAAAACTTCACTGAGTTGGCCAAGGAGACCAGATCTGAGAGAGTTTCCCAATACTATTATTCATCCCGAAGAATGATTCCTAACCCAAATTGAACATGTTATTAAACCTAACATACACTGTTCCCTCAATCTAACTTTACAGAAGAGCGGGGACAGTGTTGGTCTTACAATACAGGAATGTAGGGAATCTTCCACCTGCTTAGAAACTCAAAGGTCCATGCAGAAATCATTCCTGGAGAAGATGTAGGCAGCTATGAAGGACTTGAGAGAGCAAAAGTCATCTTCCATGGCAAACAACCTGGTCAGGATAAAGGAGTGTATCTGAATCAGCCTCTCTCTTATTAATGTAGAGAAGATGGATCAAACCAGGCCTGTGTGGAGAGCTATTCCTGAGTGCCTATGGTTTATATACCATTCTAACTTGTGAAAGTGTCACAGGAAGTAGGGGCATCCTCCATCTCAAGAGACCATAGGAAGCAACTGTTAGGACAAAGTGGTTGCCAAGGGAGTGACCTCTTTCAGTTTCTGAAGGAAGTGACCTCACGTCACTTCCTTGGTGTTGGAACTCTCTGAACTTGGGATCCAGGAAGCCAGGCACCCATTGCCAGTCCCAGTCCTACTCCTAGTGGGCTCACTTCTTTGGATTTACCAGAAACAGAGTCAGTCTTTCATGGTACCTACTGATGTGGGGATGGCCAAATGCCAGAAGAGCTCTGAAGAGGGGCCTTTCCTGAGAAAGCAGGTAGTGGCTCATGCTGGCTCCTGAAATCTTCGCAGAGTTGGCCACGAAGACCAGATCTGAGACAAGACAGGCTATTTTGGGGGAACATAGTATGACCCACCAGTCAGAGAATACTCCAGATAGTCACAGATGTACTTGGGGGAAGCAGGTGCCTTTGTGGGTGTTGGTGTGGGATTCTTTTTTGTCTCATGTTCTGAGAATAGGTTAACCAGTACCCTGGTTATTAATTGGTAGTTACATTATGCTTATAGACCCCAGAACTCAGGACAGGTAGAAAAAATAAATAGAACCATTAAATAGACCTTTACGAAATTACTCTTAGAGACCTGCATAAAAGATTGGACTATGCTCCTGCCTTATCCACTGTTTCATGCAAGAAATGCTCCCTCTTTTTCTTTGTGTAACCTCACCACCTGAGAAATTCTCTATGGTGCCCTTCCTCCAGTAAGGGACCTAACCCCAACTCTAAGACCTAAGGATCCCTTCCACACCCCCTAGCTTGACAGACTTAAAGCTCTTGAAAGAACTCATTGATATCTGTTCAAACAGCTGGCCACGGCCTACCAAACTGGGGACAAGGGGACTCCACTTCAATATAATGTAAGAGACTTCATCTACATAAGAAGACATCAGGTTTCATTCCTGGAACCCCGATGGAAAGGAACATACCAGGTACTACTTATAACACCTACATCAGTAAATGTATACGGAATCAATTCCTGGATCCATGCCTCTCATCTCAAGCCTGCGCTCTGTCCAGACTCTTGCTGGAAACTGGAAATGACTAGTAACCCTTTCAAATTGTGTATTCACCATATGAATAAGGCTATAGACTCTCCCCTTGGCCACCAGTAGTCCTAAACCTCATCAGGTGGTTCATCAGCGATGGCTGATCACAAATCCTACTAGAGAAGAAGTATGGTCTATCTCGCTTACAGCCCCCATAGGGACCTGGTGGCCATCTCTCCACCCAGACATTTGTCAGCTGGCTATAGGTTTTTCCTATTGGGATATATCTGATAAAGTGGATCCCACTAAAATTCTATTAAATACCTTCTGTATCATCGATAATGGAAACAAACATTATGGATGTAGGGACACGCGAGCAAGATGCAGGTTGGCTAGCCCAGATTACTATGTTTGCATGGCAGACTATCAAAGCCACAAAGAGCCACGGCTGTGAGGGGAAAAAGCCAACTTCTTCTGTAAGTCATGGGGATGTTAGCATACAGGGACTGCCTGGTGGAACCCAAACTCCCCATCAAATTCAGTACACAGCATTGGCCATATTACCAATTAGACAACCAAAACCGATGGACCCCAGAAGGCTCTCTAGATCCTCAAATTATGCATGACATTTTTAACTTCTACAAGTGATCAAAAGGGTGGAAGGAGATTCCCCTATGTGAAGACCTTTTCCCTCCTTCACTCACGTCCTGAACTATGCTTCTCCAATAGATCCTAACCCTCAGCTTTCTGCTCCAGACTCTCTGCTTTCACTCCCACCTGAGCAACCTGATTTCTCCCCTCCATTTACTAGATCAAAAAACCAAACCTCGGCCGGTTCTCAGACAATTGCGCCCTTGCTGAGGTATCAGGTACTGAGGTACCCCTCCACCCACTCAGTCCTCTTTTCTCCAGTAAGTGCCCAGAGCAGGTCCCATCAGGTCCTCTTACCAGCTAACCCAAAGCTCAAACCAGCTGAGGAGATCCCTCAGACCACTATCCAAGATGTAATGAAAGTGACCTTTAAAGTTGCCTTGTCATCACTGAAAACAGGTGACTAAGAATTTAAAGTCCCTCACAGGCTTTTTGGGATACTCACTCCTGTCGTCCCCTCTGCTCTACCTGTTCTACTGCTCAAGTTTTTGTTGCCAGGAAATTCACAAACCCCTTTCCCAATATTCTTTTACATCTCTCCTTCCTAATTCTCAGATAAACGGAGCTGCTCTCAGCCTTGCTTTCCACGTCTTGCCCCTCTTCACCAGGCCCACAGAAAAGTCTTATATGACCTTCTCCAGAAGTCTTCACCATTGCTGACTTTAGGACTTTCAGCAAAAGAGTCCCTATAAAAGAATTCAATGTAGATAAACTCCGTGTTTTCATGTCGCCCTGTTCTACTTGGCCAGTGGCTGGAAAAATCAGCACTCCTAAGCTAGACACCCCCTTACGAGTTTTTCACAAAATAAGTGAACAAGGCCTCTGGCCTTGAGCTGGGGATTCTCAGAGATGGCTACAATTCTAAGTAAAGAAGTTACCAACTAGGCTCCATGGTAACAGCTGGCAGGGAGAAAAAAAAGAGAAAAAAAAAAGCTCTCCCTGTCCCAAGTGTCCTTGAAAAGTTAACTTGCCGAGAACAGAGGAAAAAATAACAGAAACAAAAACTGCTTTTTGTGAACTTCTGCAGACTGTGAACTTCTGAGCCCCTTCCCTTACATGTTGGGTACAAATTCTGAAACTACCTAAACTTGGGGTTCAGAAGATTAATTGATTACAACAGAAGCAATACCCTCTAAATCCGTTTGCAACCAAATAGGGCTGTTTCCCTGTCTTCGGTGCTATCTTAGATTCCTTTCCTTTTCCGTACCTACAACAGTATAATTCTATATACTTAAACATTGTTTATGTTTTCATGAAATGGTCAACAGATGTGATTAATTATGTAATGGTGCAGATGTTTCCCAGAGTGTTCTAGGATGATGCATGTTCATTTAAAGATCAAATCGGAGGGCATACAACCTGTTTCCACCGGGAACCTGTATCTCTCACTTTAGCCATCCTATTAGGAATAGGAGTTGCTGCAGGAGTGAGCACAGGAACCCTAGTCCATGGGACACAACAAATGACCCAATTAGAAGCTGCAATAGACCAAAAATTAAAGATAATAAAACCTCCATCACAGCTTTACAGGAATGTTTAACCTCTCTCTCAGAAGTTGTTTTACAGAACAGGCGAGGGTTAAACCTTCTCTTCATGAGAGAAGGGGGACTTTGTGCTGCATTGAGGGAAGAAGGTTGTTTTTATGCCGACCATACTGGAGTTGTATAAGAACCTATGAGTATATTAAGAAAATGCCTTTAAGAGTGTCAACGAGAGAGAGAGGCCCAAAAAGGGTGGTTTGAGTCTTGGTTCACACAGTCCCTCTGGTTAACTATGCTTTCATAAGCCCAGGCCTGTCCATTAATAATCCTCATATTATTGCTAACTGTAGGACCCTGTTGGCTCAACCATGTCGTTTCCTTTCTCAAAGCTCAAATTGGACAATTTAAACTTATGGTAATCAGACAACAATATACCCCACTAGGAGACATAAAATGTGACACCCTTCAATGATCACTTTCATGATTAAAAGTAACCAGAAGAAGAATTGGGGAATAAAAAGTTAATAAAATAGGTACTTGTCACTTCCTATTTTTCTGTATGCTTAATAAAACACTGTTGAAATCTTGAGAACTGTTTGCTAATCTTGTTCCCAGAATGTGCTGTCCCCAACTGCCAAACTGCAGAATGTACTCCATCATCCCGTTGAAAGCAAACTGCCCACTCTCCCTGATGCATCAATAAATTTCCCTCCCTGCCCTCTGCAAGGAAAGTATATAAGCTCTGTTTAAGCTGTTCTCAGGACTCTCTGCTCTATTCAAGTGAGCTCTGAGCCCCAGCATGCTGGACCCTCAATAAACCCTTTGTTGTTGCATGAGACAGTCTCTTGGTGGTCTCTTCCTCCTATGCCTGCCCGACCATTACAATATTCCAACTCTATATTCTTATAAATATCTCAGGTTCCCAATACCATTATTCATCCAGCAGAATAATTCCTAACCCATATCAAACATGTTATTAAACATAACCATACACTCTTCCCTCAATCTAACTTTACAGAAGAGCAGGCACAGAGTTGGTATTACAATACAGGAATGTACGGGATTGTTCATCTGCTGAGAACCTCAAAGATCCATGCAGATATGATCACTGGAGAAGATGTAGGCAGCTATGAAGGACCTGAGAGAGCAAAAGTCATCTTCCATGGAAAACAACCTGGTCAGTATGAAGGGTTGTGTCTGAATCAGGCTCTCAAATTTTAATGTAGAGAAGATGGACCAAACCAGGCCTGTTTAGAGAGTTGTTCCCGGGTGCCTATGGTTGATATACCATTCTAACTTGTGAAACTGTCACAGGTAGTAGGGGCAGCCTGCATCTCATGGGACCCTTGGAAGCAAATGTTAAGACAAAGTGGTTGCCAAGGCAGTGACCTCATTCAGTTCCTGAAGGAATTGACCTCACCTCACTTCCTTGTTGATGGAACTATCTGAACTTGGGATCCAGGAAGCCAGGCACACAGAGCCAGTCCCAGTCCCAGTCCCAGTGGTCTCACTTGTTTGGATTTACCAAAGACAGAGTCAGTCTTTCTTGGTACCTACTGATGTGAGGATGGCAAAATGCCAAGAGAGCTCTGAAGAGGGGCCTTTCCTGAGAAAAAGGTAGTTGCTCAATGCTGGCTCCTGACAACTTTACAGAGTTGGCTAAGGAGGACAGATCTGAGAGAGAACATGCCATTTAAAGGGAACATACTGTGGCCCACTAGTCAGAGGACACTCCAAATAGTCTCAGAATTACTTAGGGAAAGGAGGTGCCTTTATGGGTGTAGGTGTAGGTTTGTGGTTTTCACTTGTTCTGAGAATAGGTATCAAAGGCGGTTTGTTTGGATTGAGTGAACTCTTTCTGGTAAGTACTTTGACAAGGCGAGTGTTTTTATGTCTGTATATAAAACGGTGTTCGTGGTTGTAGACATAAGAAGAGAGAATGCATCAATGGATGTGTCCTGTCTAGTAGAAAGCTTGCCAGCCTTCATACTGCCCAATTTATGAATGGACAGCTACTTGACTTATGGATGGGCAACATCTGCTATCCTCCAAAGTTCCTGTTTTCTTCCTGAATTCTGGCCTCTCTAAAGAATAGGCTCATGCTTTTGTGCCCAACATATGTACCACCTCCAAGCTCTGTGACATGGACATGTACTGGATACCTGAAGGGAATGACGAGCTTCTTAGAAAACTCAGATATCAGTATGGCCAGTAAAGTCTCAGTGGAGAAAGCCTGCTTTGTGCCTTTTGCTTACCTATTGTTTTATTGCCCTGAATGTCAGGAAGGACTCTGCCTCAGGCCTCCCCTTTGTGAAGCCTGAAGAAAAGAGTTCTCAAATTGAAATGAATGGGCATCACCTGTGGCTCTGTGCTTAATTGCTTTGGAAAGGGATGTGTCTGAATCAGCCTCTTGGCACTGTGTGAGGCTGTGGCTTAGATTCTCAGCACTAGATGGATCCAAGAAATATCTCATGTGTGCATCCAATACAAAAATGGCTAAAAGAGCAGATATTGTAGATGAAGTCTCTCGCCTTCCTATGTAAAGTTCCTGACCTCCATTAAGTGAGAATAGTGATACTTTGGGTCAAATGAGATATTTAAAGCCCTGTAGAGGCTAGCCTATAGGTGCATGGGTTTTCTCATGATTCCAGTTCACATAAAGAATCTAAACCGCACAGTAATTTGGCCTCAAATTGGAGAAGCAAAGCAGCATTAACGGCATGCCTATTTGATCACTCTTGGTTAACAGGAAGGGTGTCTAGGCCACACAGACTTTAGGAAAATGAGGGAAAAAGGGAGCTTATTTTGGACACTGTTGTGGGCTGCGCCCCTCATGGAAACCTGCTACCAGAGGTAATGATTAGTGTCTATATGGAAGAAGATGAGGGCCATGTGGGAGTGTTTTGGTTTTAATTGTGGACATTTGTATCGTGGTTAGAAGAGATGACTGGGTCCACCTGGGCTTGAACTCTGGTGTGACTCCCATTAGAGACTGAGTTCTGGAACTGACCTCAGAGCAGTATTGCCATAAATTTTGTCGGGATTTTATTAGGCCACGCATGAGAGTGACCCTTGGAAACTGAGATCTAAGGCCAGTGTGGATTTCCACAGAGCACTGGGAATCTCAGCCAGGATATAACATGATTTTATTTTTAAAGACTTAGCAGCCATAGTTGAGAGTCAAAACACACATGGAACTCACATTGTAGACCTCAATGGGTCTGGCTTCATGTGACCTTTTGGCCACTCTTTGGGAAGACTTGCCTGTGAGAGTTCTTCAGAGCATTCATTGAAATGAGCTTCCTCACCATTTAATGGTTCCTGAATTAATTGAAACCCATAGTGCCTCCAACTTCATCCTTGAAAAATGGCTAGATAAATACCATGAAATTTTTGAAATTCCCATGACCAGGTGGCACTGGAGAAACTTTGGATGTCCTGTTGCTGATCATGAGTATACCAGACGGTGCCTTGATTGACTGGGTTTCATGAAAATGGTGTAGATCAGATATGCCAGTAAGTTGGAGCCTGCTGAGCAGTGGGCCTAGAGCAATGTTGGGCAGGTGTGTGACACAAAATATGCGCTGGGGCCATTTCGATCTGCCATTGGCTTCCAAATGCCTTGTGACTGACAGGATGCAGCCAGCAGACCCTTATTTGTAAAGGCATCTTGTTATATGGAGAGTTTTGACCCTGTCCTTTACTTTTGGAAACTCCTCTACCACCTCCAAGTTTGTGAACTACTGATCATATTCCATTCCAGATTTGTATTCTCAGAATTCCTAACTCTTTTTCCCTAATTGTGTCTTACTTGGGGTGAAAGTATTGTCAAGGCATTGTTCTGGATGAGAGTGGGAAAAATTTTGTGTAGCACATATTTGCATACACATTGGATTCATTTTCCAATTTTCCATTCAGAATACTAAATCCCTGACACTAACATATACCCTATTAGACTCTGACTACTAATCCTAATATGGTGGAGTAAAATAACCCAAACGGAATAGAAATACAAGCAGTTCAGAGAAGGCATGGTGTGTAGTTGGAATTGTGTTTTGCATTATATTGGGTAGAAGGTATAAACTAGTTAATTTTTTTATTGAAAGAGTTCTCCATGTGTTTTTAAAGTAAACAAATGTATGAATTCGTGTCTCCCTTTCTCCGTAGCATATTCAGCACATGTATTTTTATATGAACATACAGAATCCTACCTGGTACCACTCGTACAATCTTGTGAGGTGGCTTACTTGGCAGATACAAATTGCGAGAAGACATCACAGCTCCTAAACACTGTTGGAACAGAAAATTAAACCTATGGGTGAGCTTCCTAGATGAACAACATTATACATAAATCCATGTTCAGTAAAATGAATATTTTTGCATCTGTGGATGATTTATATTTCATGGTGAATTTCGATTGGCATATATATTGCTACTTTTTAATGTCTGTGTGTATATATATATATATATATATATATATATATATATATATATATATATATATATACAGTCTCCAGATTTTTCAAAATATGAAATATATGTGTCTTATTACACACTTCCTAAATTCATTCATATTCATGTATGTGGATTTATAATCAAATTTTCACATGATTATTCTCAGAAATATTCATCCACCTGAAATACATATTTTTTCCTACTAGTGAAAACTAACTTCAGTGAATGTTGCATACAAATCCTAATATTTCTACAGTAACTGACCCAGTTTAACATCAATGCGAGTAGATTCCAATGGGACATGCTGTGTGTTTTGACGTTCATTTTTATTCAACACTGGTACATTATGATTTCTTCACTTTATGCACATCATAGGATATATTTTTCATCCACAGTTTCGCAAATTTATAGGCATTTGTTTCACTTTCAATCAATTCCTTCTTCAGAACACATGTATTCATCCATGTTTCTTGACTAGTCTTTTCATGAGACTTCTTTACAAAACACATTATTTTCAATTTTC
Source organism: Callospermophilus lateralis (assembly GCF_048772815.1). Classification (NCBI taxonomy): domain Eukaryota; kingdom Metazoa; phylum Chordata; class Mammalia; order Rodentia; family Sciuridae; genus Callospermophilus; species Callospermophilus lateralis. The sequence continues at coordinate 179,101 of NW_027512693.1, forward strand.
ATTATCATTTTTGAAGTGAAACTCAGACACCGTTCATGATAAACAATAACACTAATATTAACAATAGATGTATAACTGGTTGGAATGAATGATTTTATATCAATATAAGATATCTTAAATATTTTCAGATATCAATTCCATCCATTATTTAAAGTGGAATCAGCTATATTATTTATTCACAGTGTGGTCAATTCATGCATTATCTCTATATTCATAGACACAGGGCACACCTCTTTGTACAACCAATACTTATGTATATGTCTTCTAAATATTACTGCCAGAAATGGTGTAAGAAATACTCATGTCACCAGATCTACATACACATTTTATCACAGTAATATTCGGGACACAAAAAGTAAATGTCACACTTATGATTGTACCGGAGTCTGAATGGAAAGTGAACATGGATTACTAAAAACATTCCTGTCCATGTTGCCTAATCCTCTCAATTATCAATCCTGTTGGTGACTACATATTTGTTTCTTCCAGAGATTATATATTCAAACTCTACCCTGTTGAAAATGCCTAATCATATCACTCACTTTATACTTTGCCTGATTTCATTATGTCTCTATTGATATGTGGTTTCCTACATATTTTCCCCAGTTCATCATTGTGACTGACCCTTCACATGAAGTTATGTTTACTTTCACTCTCTAACCAAAACACTATTGCGATAGAACATATATTCCAAATCCTATATTGACACTTCTTCCTAAACCTACTATCTACCTAATCCTACCGACTATCCGTTTTTGACTGGATGTTCTCTTCGACATTCAATCATCCAAGGTACAAAGTTCTATGCCATTATATATCTATTTTTCTGAGACATCTGTGCACAATGTAAATCAAAGTTAAGTATCCCAATCAAGGGCCCAATGCCCTCTAGGCTTCAAAATTACCTAGATTTCTGTTTTTATTCATATATTTAACCTCTATATTTTTATAAATATCGCAGGTTCCCAATACCATTATTCATCACGCAGAATGATTCCTAACCCAATTCAAACATTTTATTAACCCTAAGAATACACTGTTCCCTCAATCTAAATTTAATGAAAAGCAGGGACAGAGTTGGTCTTACAATACAGGAATGTAGGGGATCTTCCACCTGCTGAGAACTTCAAAGATCTATGTAGAAATGAACCCTGGAGAAGATATAGTCATCTATGAAGGACCTGAGAGAGCAAAAGTCATCTTCCATGTCAAACACCCTGGTCAGGATGAAGGGATGTGTCTGAATCAGCCTCTCTCTTCTTAATGTAGAGGAGAAGGACCAAACCAGGCCTGTGTGGATAGCTATTCCCGGGTTCCTAAGGTTGACATACCATTCTAACTTGTGAACATTTCAGAGGAAGTAGGGGAACCCTCCATCTAATGGGACCCTTGGAAGCAACTATTAGGACAAAATGGTTTACAAGACAGTGAATTCATTCAGTTCCTGAAGGAAGTGACCTCACCTCACTTCCTTCGTGATGGATCTCTCTGAACTTGGGATCCTTGAAGCCAGGCACACAGAGCCAGTCCCAGTCCCAGTCCCAGTGGGCTCACTTGCTTGGATTTACCAAAGACAGAGTCAGTCTTTCTTTGTTCCTACTGATATTATGATGCCAAAAGCAAGGAGAGCTCTGAAGAGGGGCCTTTCCTGAGAAAGCAGGTAGTGGCTCAAAATTCCCTTCTGACAACTTAAAAGAGTTGGCCAAGTAGACCAGATCTGAGACAGGACAGGACATTTCGGGGAAACATTGTATGGCCCACCAGTCAGAGGACACTCCGTAGAGTCACAGACCTACTTGGGGGAAGGAGGTGACTTTGTGGGTGTGGTTGTGGGTTTATGATTTTGTCTCATCTTCTGAGAATAGGTAGGAAAGGCGGTTAGTTTTTGTTTTTTTTTTTTTTTTGGAGTGTACTGTTTCTAGTAAGTCGTTTGACAAGGCGAGTGTTTCTATGTCTGTGTATTCCACTGTGTCCGTGGTTGTATACATTAGAAACGAGAATGCATCAATGTATTTGTCCTGTCTAGTAGAAAGCTTCCCAGCATTCAACCTGCCCAATTTATGAATGGGTTGCGGCTTTCCTTAAGGATGGGCAACACCTACTATCTTCCTAATTACCAATTTTCTTCCTGAATTCTTTCCAATCTCCAGAATTGGCTCATGTTTTTTTGTCCAAGATATGTACCACCTCCAAGCTCTGTGACATGGCCATGTACTGGATATCTGCAGGGAATGGCGAGCATCTCAGAAAACTCAGATATCAGTGTGACCAGTAAAGTATCAGTGGAGAAACCCTGCTTTGGGCCTTTTGCTTACATAATGTTCTGTTGCCCTTAATTTCAAGAAGTTCTTTGCCTCAGGCCACCCCTTTGTGAAGCCTGAGAAAAACAGTTTTCAAATGGAAATGAATGGGCATCACCTGTGGCCCTTTGCTTTATTGCTTTGGAAAGGGATGTGTGTGATTTAGCCTCTTGGCCCTGTGTGAGGCTGTGGCTTAGATTCTCAGCACCTGATGGATCTAAAGAAAGATCCCATGTGTGCATCCAAAACCAAAATGGCCAAAAGAGCAGTCCTTGTGGATGACGTCTCGCCTTCCTCTGTGAGGTTCCTGACTTCCATCAATAGGGATCCTTTGGGTCAGAGGAGTTCTCCAAAGCCCTGCAGAGGTGCTTGGGTTTTCTCATGACTCCAATTCACATAAAGAATCTTAACCTCTGAGTCAGTTGGCCTCAAAGTAGAGAAGCGGTGTAGTCTTCACAGCATGCCTATTTCATCACGCCTGGTTCACAGAAAGTATGTCCAGGCCACCCTGACTTTAGCAAATGAGTGGCAAGGGAGATTATTTTGGACACTGTCTTGGACTGCGCTCCTCATGAAAACCTCCAGCCAGAGGTTATGATGAGTGTCTATATGGAAGAAAATGAGGGCCATGTCGAAGTGTTTTGGTTTTAATTGTGGTCATTTGTGTGTCAGTTGGAAGAGATAACTGTGTTCACCTGGGCTTGAACTTTTGTGTGATTCCACTTAGAGACTGCTTTCTGGAACTGACCTCAGTGAAGTATTGCCATGAATTGTTTTGAGATTTTAGGAGGCCACGCATGAGATTCGCTCTTGGTATCTGTGATCTAGGCCCAGGGTGGCTTTGCACAGAAAACTGGGAATCTTTGCAAGGATATCACATGATTTTATTCTGAAAGACTTGGCAGCCATCGATGAGAGTCAAAACACACATGGACCTAACATTGTAGACCTCAATGGGCCTTGCTTATGTTACCATTTGGCCTCTGTTTCTGTAGCCTTGCCTATGAGAGTTCTCTAGAGCTTTCATTGAAATGAGCTTCCTCACCATTTAATGGTTCCTGAATTAATTGAAACCCAGAGTGTCTCAAATTCATTTTTGAAAAATGGCTAGATAAATACCATGCAAGGTTTGAAATTCCCATGACCAGGTGGCACTGGAGAACCTTTGGATATCTGGTTCCTGATCATGAGTGTACCAGACAATGCCTTGATTGACTGGGTTTCATGAAAATGGAGTAGAACAGAGATGCCTGTAAGTTGGAGCCTGCTGAGTAGTGGGCCTAGAGCTGTGGTGTGAAGGTGTGTGATAAACATCTGTGGTGGGGCCATGTGAATATGTCTTTGACTTCCAAATGGCTTGTGACTGACATGCTGCTGCCAGCAGACCCTTATATGTAAAGGCATCTTATTATATAGAGGGGTTTCAGGGCAATGTTCAGAATCAGGTTGCTCTTGTCAAGGGGGCAAGCTATGTGGGATAGAAGCCTGGTTGGTGCATTCTCCTGTAAACCCTGACCCACCACACCTGACAGAACTCCCTCCAGCACTGTGTCCCTGATGAACTCCTTGTATTTTTTGAAGCAACACCAAACTACGAGTGCAGCAGCCAGAAACACCACGAAAAGTGGAGGATGACCAAATGACTTCACAGTCCACGCGGGCAGACACTTAGACCCAGGTGGCCAAAAATTGCCGACAAAGATAGAATTCATCACTGCTGCCTAATGTTCATTGGAAAACAAGAAACCATGTCCTCCAGGTCACATAGATGCCATTCCAGATTTGATGGTCTCACTACAAAGGAAGCTAAATCTCCTGACAACAACATATACTTTAAGTGCCCAAACTCAGAGGCAGTTTGTCAAGAAGTCTTTAGGCCAAAAGAACTTCATGTTTGTGGAGTGTTTACCCTATCCCTTACTTTTGGATACTCCTCTCCCAACTCCAAGGTTGTGAACTCCTGAGCATTTTCCATTCCGGATATGTATTCACAAATTTTCTAACTCTTCTCCTCTAATTGTGTCTTACTTGTGGTGAAGGAAATGTCAAGGCATTGTTCTGGATCAGAGTGGGGAGATTTTTGTGTAGCACATATTTGAATACACATGAGATTAATTTTCCTATTTTCCATTCGAAATTCTGAATCCCTGACACTTACCCATACCCTACTAGACTCTCACTACTAATCCTAATATGATGGAGAAAAATAACCCAAACAAAATAGAAATACAACCAGTTCAGAGGAGGCCTGTTGTATAGTTGGACTTGCCTTTTGCATGATAAAGGGTAGGTGTTACAAATCTAGTCAATTTTTAAATGAAAAAGTTCTCCATGTGATTTAAAGTTAACAAATATGTGAATTCTTGTTTCCCTTTCTCTGAAGCCTATTCAGAACATGTATTTTTAATGCACATATTGAATCCTACCTGGTATCACACTTATATTTTTGTGAGGTGGATGACATGGCAGATACAAATTGTGAGAAGAGATCACTCCTCCTAAACACTGTTGGAACTGAAAATTCAACCTATGGGTGAGCTTCCTAGTTTAACAACATTTTACTTAAATCCATGTTTAGTAAAATAAATATTTTTGCTTCAATGGATGATATATATTTCATGATGAATTTCTATTGGCATATATATTGCCAGTTTTTAATGTCTCTGTGTGTGTTTTTTGTATATATATATATATATATTCTCCAGGTTCTTCAAAACATGAAATATATGTGTCTTTTATACACTCCATAAATTTATTCATGTTCATGTACTTGGATTTATAATCAACTTTTCAGAAGATTATTCCAGAAATATTCATCCACCTGAAATTCATATTTGTTACCTAGTACTGAAAGCTAACTTCAGTGAACGGTGCACACAAATCCTAATATTTTTATAGTAACTGACCCAGTTTAATATCAAAGCAAGTTGATTCCTATGGGACATTTTATGTATTTTGACGTTTATTCCTATTCAACACTGGTAAATTACTATTTCTTCTTTTTTTGCACATCATAGGATATATATTTAATCCAAAAGTTATCAAATTTACAGGTATTTGTTTCACTTTCAATCACTTTCTGCTTCAGAACACACGTATTCCTGCAGGTTACTTGACTGGTCTTATCATGAAACTTCTTTCCAAACACATTATTTTTGATTTTCATAATGATTTTTGAAGCAAAATATACACAATTTTCATGATTATCCATAACCCTAATATTTCCATTAGATGTATAAATGGTTGTAATGAATGCATGTGTATCAATATAAGATTTCATGTATATTTTCAGATATCAATTCATTCCATTATTTAAAGTTGGAACCAGTTATATTTTTAATTCTCAGTATGGTCTCTTCATGCATTATCTCAATATTCATAAACACATGGTACACCCATTTGTACCCCCAATACTAATTTATGCATCTTCAAAATATTGCTCCCAGAAACAGTGGAAGAAATACTCCACCTGATCTACATATACATTTTATCACTGTAATAATCTGGACACAAAATGCAAAGTTCACCTTTATGATTGTACCAAAGCCTAAATGGAAATTGACCATGGATTACTAAAACATCTATGTCTAAATTGCCTAATGCTCTCAAATGTCAATCTATTTGTGACTCCATATTTATTTTTCCCTAAGATTATACAGTCAAGTTCAACCCTGTTGAAAATGTCTAATATTATCACTCACTTTGTACTATACCTGATTTCCTAATATCTCTATTGATATCTGCTTTGCTACATATTTTCCCCAGTTCATCATTGTGAGTGACCCTAAACATGTGCTGATATTGACATTCACTCTCTAACCGAAACCCTATTGTTAAAGAACTTTTGGTCCAAAGTCTATACTCGCCCTCATTTCAACACCTACCGACTATCTTCCTGATCCTACAGACTATCCCTGTTTGATTGGATGTTCTCTTCTACATTCAATCATCCAAGGTACAAGGTCCTATTTCATTGTATATCGATTTATCTGAGACATCTGTGCATAACATAATTCAATGCTAAGTATCCCAATCAAAGGCCCAATGCCCTTCTGGGCTTCAAATCTTACCTAGATTTCTGTTTTCATACTTATATTTCACCTATATATTCTTAAAAATGTCACAGGTTCCCAATACCATTATTAATTGAGCGGAATGATTCCTAACCCAAATCAAACATGTTATTAACCTTAACCATACACTGATCCCTCAATCTAACTTTTCAGAAGAGCAGGGACAGAGTTGGTCTCAAAATACAGGCATGTAGGGGATTCTCCACCTGCTGAGAACCTAAAAGGCCCATGCAGAAATGATCCATGGAGACGATGTAGGCAGCTATGAAGGACCTGAGAGAGCAAAAGACATCTTCCATGGTGAATAACCTGGTCAGGATAAAGGGTTGTGTCTGAATGAGCCTCTCTTTTTTTCATATAGATAAGATGGACCAAAACAGGCCTATGTGGAGAGCTGTCCCTAGGTGCCTATGGTTGATATACCATTATAACCTGTGAAAGTATCACAGGAAGTAGGGGCAGCCTCCATATCATGGGACCTTTGGAAGCAACTGTGAAGGCAAAGAGGTTGTCAAGATAGTGACCTCATTCAGTTCCTGAAGGAAGTGACCTCATCACACTTCTTTGGTGATGGAACTGTCTGAACTTGGTATCCAGGAAGCCAGGCACTCAGAGCCAGTCACAGTCCCAGTCCCAGGGGTCTCAATTTTTTTGATTTACCAAGGAGAGAGTCAGAGTTTCTTGGTAACTACTGATGTGTGGATGGCCAAATGCCAGGAAAGCTCTGAAGAGGGGCCTTTTCTGAGAAAGCAGGTAGTGGCTCACCACTGGCTCCTGACAACTTCACAGAGTTGGACAAGGAGACCAGATCTGAGAAAGGACAGGCCATTTCAGTGGAACATAGTATGACCCACCAGTCATAGGACACTCTGGATAGTCACAGTCCTACTTGGGGGAAGGAGGTGCCTTTGTATGTGTGTGTGTGTTTGTGGTTTTGTCTAATGTTCTGAGAATAGGTAGTAGCGGCGGTTTGTTTGGTTTTGAGTGAACTGTTTCTAGTAAGTCATTTGACAAGGCGAGTGTTTCTATGTCTCTCAATCCCACTGTGTCCGTGGTTGTAGACAGTTGAAAAGAGAATGGATCAATGGATTTGTGTTGTCCAGTAGAACACATCCCAGCATGTATCCTGCCAAATTTATTAATGGTCTGAGGCTTTCCTTATCGATGGGCAACACCTGCTATCTTTCTAAGTTCCTGTTTTCTTCCTGAATTCTGGCCAATATCCAGAATAGGCTCATGGTTTTCTCTCCAAGATATGTACCACCTAAAAGCTCTGTGACATGGCCATGTACTGGATAGCTGAAGGGAATGGAGAGCATCTCAGAATACTCAGATATCAGAGTGACCATTTAAGTCTCATTGGAGAAACCCTGCTTTGGGCCTTTTGCTTACCTATTGTTCTGTTGACCTGAATGTCAGCAAGGTCTTTCCCTCAGGCCATCTCTTTTTGAAACCTGAAGAAAACAGTTTTCAAATGGAAATGAATGGACATCCCCTGTGGCTCTTTTCTTAATTTCTTTGGAAGGAGATGTGTCTGATTCAGCCTTTTGGCCCTTTGTGAGTCTGTGGCTTAGATTATCAGCACCTGATGGATCTAAAGAATGATCCCATGTGTGCCTTCAAACCAAACTGGCCAAAAGAGCAGTCATTATGGATAAAGTCTCTCACCTTCCTTTGTAAGGTTCCTGACCTCCATCAAGTGAGAATAGGGATCCTTTGGGTCAATTGAGTTCTTAAAAGCCCTGCAGAGGCTAGCCCATAGGTGCTTGGGTTTTCTGATTACTCCAATTCACATAAAGAATCTAAACCCCACAGTCAGTAGGCCTCAAATTGGTGAACTGAAGTAGTATTAATGGCAGGCCTATTTGACCACTCCTGGTTCACAGGAAGGTTGTACAGGCCACCCTGACTTTAGGCAAACCAGAGGCAAGGGAGCTTATTTTGGACACTGTCTTGGGCTGCGCCCCTCATGGAAACCTTTAGCCAGAGGATATGATGAGTGTCTATATGGAAGAATATGAGGGCCATGTGGGAGTGTTTTGGTTTTAATTGTGGTCATTTGTGTGGCAGTTGGAAGAGATTACTTGTAAGATTCCAGCAGACGTCGGAGGAAGAGACTACCAAGAGACTGGCTCATGCAACAGCAATGGGGATTTATTGAGGATCCAATTCAGTTCGCTGGGGCTCTGTGCTCACTCAACAAGCAACAGCGGCCCAGATCCCCGAGAAGAGGTTAAGCAGTGCTTCAGTACACTTTTTGGGTAGGCAGAGGCTTTATATATATCAGAGGAAATCATCTTGATCAGCCGGAAAATCGAACAACAACTCTCCAACTTGATTAGCACATTCATTGGTGGAATCAGGTCGGGCGGGGGTGATAGGTCGATCCTAAGAAGGGGGGTACATTCAAACTGATTGGTTTGGGCCCTGATATGCTTAGGTGCCAAGCTGCACAGGGTCCTAGATTATTAAACAACTGGATGGTCAGGGGGAATATTTAATGGGCAGTGAAAGGATTGTCCTAACAGCTACAGGAATTTCAGGTTTTAGGTTTAGCATGGGAACTTAACAATACCTGGTCCTTTACATTTTAACTCAGGCTTTGCAGCTTAGAAACTTTACAACACCCGCTATTTTACACTTTAACTTCAATTTCTTTTACCCTAACAGACTGGGTCCACCTGGGTGTGAACTCTGGTGTGATTCCCCTTAGACACTGAGTTCTGGAACTGAACTCAGAGAAGAGGTGTCATGAATTTTGTTGGGATTATAAGAGGCCACACATGAGAGTTGCCCTTGGAAACTGAGATCTAGGCCCAGGGTGGCTTTCCACAGAGCATTGGAAATTTCAGCCAGGATATCACATGATTTTATTCTGAATGACTTGGCAGCCATAGTTGAGAGTCAAAACACACATGAAACTCACACTGTAGACCTCAATGGGCCTGGTTTCATGTGACCTTTTGGCCACTCTTTGAGAAGCCTTTTCTGTGAGAGTTCTATAGAGATTTCATTGAAATCAGCTTTCTCAAAATTTAAAGGTTCCTGAATGAATTGAAACCCACAGTGCCTCCAACTTCATCCTTGAAAAATGGCTAGATAAATACCATGAAATTTTTGAAATTCCCAGGACCAGGTACCACTGGAGAAAGTTTGGATGTCCGGTTTCTGATCATGAGTATAACAGACAGTGCCTTGATTCACTGGGTTTCATGCAAATGGTGTAGAACAGAGATGCCAGTAAGTTGGAGCCTTCTGAGTAGTGGGCCTAGAGCAGTGGAGGGCAGGTGTGTGATAAAACATCTGTGGTGGGGCCATGGGGATCTTCCATTGTCTTCCAAATGGCTTGTGACTGACATGGTGCAGCCATCAGACCCTTATATGTAAAGGCATCTTGTTATTTGGAGAGGTTTCAGGGCAATGTTCAGAATCAGGATGTTATGGTCAAGGGAAAAGCTATGTGGGATAGAAGCATGGTTGGTGCATTCTCTTGCAGACCATTACCCACCACAGGTGACAGAACTCCCTCCAGCACTGTACCAGGTGAACTACTTGTATTTCGTGAAGCAAATAACAAACTCCCAGTGCAGCAGTAAGAAATACCACGAAAAGTGGAGGATGACCAAATGGCTTCACAGTCCACACAGAGAGAAACTTAGCCCCCAGTGGACACTGTTAACCTACATAGAGAGAAATCAGCACTGCTGCCTCATGTTCAGTGGAAAATAAGAAACTATGTCCTCCAGGTCACATACATGCACACCCAGCTTTGATGGTCTCACTACAAAGGAAGCTCCTGACAAATACTTATATTTCAAGTGCGCAACCTCAGAGGCAGTTTCTCAAGAAGTCTTTAGGCCAGCAGAGCTCCATGTTTGTTGAGTGTTTACCCTGTCCCTTACTTTTGGAAACTCCTCTACCACCTCCAAGGTTGTGAACTCCTGAGCGTATTCCATTCCAGATATGTATTCACAGAATTTTTAACTCTTCTCCTCTAATTGTGTCTTACTTCAGGCGAGGGTAATGTCAAGGCATTTTTCTGTATGAGAGTGCAAAAATTTGTGTGCAGCATTTATTTGAAATACTGAATCCCTGACATTAACCCATATCCTAATAGACTCTGACTACTAATCCTAATATGATGGAGAAAAATAACTCAAACAAAATAGAAATACAAGCATTTCATAGGAGGCATGGTGTATAGTTGGACTTGCCTTTTGCATTATATAGGGTAGGAGTAATAAATCTAGTCAATTTTTAATTGAAATAGTTTTCCATGTGTTTTTAAAGTTAACAAATATGTAAATTACTGTCTCCCATTCTCTCTAGCTTATTCAGAACATGTGTTTTTATATGCACATATAGAATCCTACCTGGTTATCACACATACAGTCTCATGAGGAGGCTGATTGGCAGATACAAATTGTGAGAAATGACCACTCCTCGTAAACGCTGTTGGAACTGAAAATACAACCCATGGGTGAGCTTCCTATTTGAACAACCTTATAGAAAAATCCATGTTCAGTGAAATTAATATTTTTGGATCTGATGATGATATATATTTCACGATAAATTTCGATTGGCATATATATTGCAATTTTTAATGTCTCTCTCTCTGTGTGTGTGTGTATATATATATATATATATATATATATATATATATATATATATATGCACTCTGTCTAGATTTTTCAAAATATGAAACATGTGTCTTATTGTAGACTCCCTAAATTCATTTATATTCATGTATGTGGATTTATAATCAACTTTTCACAAGATTATTCTCAGAAATACTCATCCACCTAAAATACATACTTGTTTCCTAGTACTGAAAACTAACTTCGTTGAATGGTGCATACATATCCTAACATTTCTACAGTAACTGACCCTGTTTAACATCAATTCAAGTAGATTACTATGGGACATGATGTGTATTTTGAAGTTCATTTTTATTCAACACTGGTACATTGCTATTTCTTCAGTTTATGCACATCATAGGATACATATTTCATCCACAAGTTAGCAAATTGATAGGCATTTGTTTCACTTTCAGTCACTTCCTGCTTCAGAACACATGTATTTCTCCATGTTTCTTGACTGATATTTTCATGAGACTTCTTTCCAAACACATTATTTTCGATTTCCGTAATCACTTTTGAAGCAAAACCCACACACCTTTCATGATAACTCATAACCCTAATATTACCATTAGATGTATAACTCGTTGGAATGAATGACTGTATATCAATATTAGATTTCTTATATATTTTCAGATATCAATTCAATCCATTATTTAAAGTGGAACCAGTTATATTATTTATTCACATGATGGTCAATTGATGCATTATCAATATATTCTATGACACAGGGTATACCCTTTTTACCCCCAATACTAATTTATATTTCTTCAAAATAGTGCTCCCAGAAATGGTGGAAGAAATACCCATGTCACCTGATCTACATATACATTTTATCACAGTAATATTCTGGACACATAAAACAAAGGTCACTCCTATGATTGTACCAAAGCCTAAATGGAAAATGAGCATGGATTACTAAATGCACCCATGTCCAGGTTGCCTAATGCTCTCAAATGTCAATCCTATTGGTGACTACATATTTGTTTCTTTCTAACATTATATATCCAAACTCAACCCTGTTGAAAATGTCTAGTCCTATGACTCAGTTTATACTTTGCCTGATTTCCTAATGTCTCTATTAATATCTGCTTTCCTCCATATTTTCCCCAGTTCATCATCGTGACTGACTCTTCACATGTGCTAACATTTACATTCACTCTCAACTGAAACCATATTGCTAAAGAACTTTTGGTCCAGATCCTATACTCACTCTTCTTCCTAAAACTACTATCTCCTGTTCCTACCGAGTATTCCTTTTTGACTTGATGTTCTCTTCCACATTCAATCATTCAAGGTACATGGTCCTATGCCATTGTATATCGATTTATCTGAGACATCTGTTCAGAACGTAATTCAACGCTAAGTATCCCAATCAAGTTCCCATGCCCTTCTCGGCTTCAAATCTTAACTAGATTTCTGTTTTCATACTTATATTTCACCTATATATTCTTGTAAATATCGCGGGTTCCCGATACTGTTATTCAACCCTCAGAATGATTCCTCACCCAAATCGAACCTGTTATTCACCCTAATCATACACTCTTCCCTCAATCTAACTTTACAGAAGAGCAGTGAAGGAGTTGGTATTTCAATACAGGAATGTAGGCGATCTTCCACCTATTGAGAACCTCAAATGTCCTACATAAATGACACCTGGATAAGTTGTAGGCAGCTATGAAAGACCTGAGAGAGCAAAAGTCATCTTCCATGGAAAACAACCTGGTCAGGATGTAGGGATATGTATGAATCAGCCTCTCACTTATTAATGTAGAGAAGATGGACCAAACCAGGCCTGTGTGGAGAGCTGTTCCTGTGTGCCTATGGTTGATATACCATTCTAACTTGTGAAAGTGTCACAGGAAGCAGGGGCAGCCTCCATCTCATGGGACCCTTGAAGTCAACTCTTAGGACAAAGTGGTTGCCAAGGCAGTGAACTCATTCAATTCCTGAAGGAAGTGACTTACGTCACTTCCGTGGTGATCAAACTCTCTGAACTTAGATCCAGTAAGCCAGGCACCCAGAGCCAGTCCAATCCCAGTCTTAGTGGTCTCACTTGTTTTGATTTTCCAAGGATAGAGTCAATCTTTCTTGATACCTACCGATGTGGGAATGGCCAAATAACAGGAAAGCTCTCAAGAGGGGCCTTTTCTGAGCAAGCAGGTAGAGGCTCACCCCTGGCTTCTGACAAGTTCACAGAGTTGACCAAGGAGACCTAATCTCATACAGGACAGGCCATCTCAGGGGAACATATTGTGGCCCACCAGTACGAGGACACTCCGGATAGTCACAGACCCATTTGAGGGAAGGAGGTGCCTTTGTTATGTGGGTGTGGTTTTTTGGTTTGTCTCATATTCTGAGAATATGTAGGAAAGGTGGTTTGTTTGGTTTGTAGTGAACTGTTTTTAATAAGTCATTTGACAAGGCGACTGTTTCTATGTCTGTGTATCGCACTGTGTCCGTGGTTGTAGACATTAGAAAAGAGAATGATTCAATGGATGTGTCCTGTCTGGTAGAAAGCTTCCCAGCATTCATCCTGCCCGATTTATGTATGGACTTTGGCTTGCCTTATCGATGGGCAACACCTGCTAATTTCCTAAGTTGCTGTTTTCTTCCTGAATTCTGGCCACTCTCCAGAAGAGGCTCATGGTTTTGTGTCCAAGATATGAATCACTTCCAAGGTCTGTGACATGGCTATGTTCTGGATAGCTGAAGTGAATGGCGAGAATCTCAGAAAACTCAGATCACTGTGACCAGAAAAGTCTCAGTGGATAAACCCTGCTTTGGGACTTTTGCTTACATATTGTTCTGTTACCCTGAATGTCAGGTAGTTCTTTGCCTCAGGCCACCCCTTTGTGAAACCTGAAGAAAACAGTTTTCAAATGGAAATGAATGGAAATCACCTGTGGCTCTTTGCTTAATTGCTTTGGAAAGGGATGTGTCTGAATCAGCCTCTTAGCTCTGTGTGAGGCTGTTGATTAAATTCTCAGGCCCTTATGGATCTAAAGAAAGATCCCATGTGTGCATCCAAAACCAAAATGGCCGAAAGTACAGTCATTGCAGATGAAGTCTTTCGCCTTCCTCTGTAAGGTTCCTGACCTCTATAAAGTGAGAATAGGGAAGATAGACCAAGCCAATTGATGTCTCCTTTTGGAAAAATTGTACCACCAATGAGAGCATCAGCAAAATTACCCCAACACTACCACAAGTCGCTGCACCAACAGATAGTTCACAATGCATACATGTTAGTTCACAATGCATACAAGTGATATATATTCCAGGCAAGTTCTGCAAGCAGTTCAGTGATGGCTATTGCAGAAGCTGTAGATTGGTTTTATCTTTGTCTTCACCAGCACTGGGTTGAAGATTGGAATTCTGGCAATAATGGCTAAAGAAAAAATTACTTACCATTCCAGAAGGCACTAAAAAACCCAATTATCTTAACAATTTCCATTATCTTGAAGAGAATTATTAAATATAATGAAAAGGAAAGGTGAAAGTCAACAAACAGTTCTGCTAAACTCCTTTTTTTGTTCACATATTAAAACAATCCTCAACAGTTGTTTACCCAATTTAAATTAAACTATTTAAATCACGTGAATAAAAAAAAATTGGATCCATTTTTTCATGAGCGCACATCATATATGATATATGGATATATGTACATTCAAACATAAAACACAAAACACAAGTGTGCACAAATAATATAATACATACAACACATAACATAATAGTAAAGGCCTTATAACTTTTTACAGGTGAAATCACCATTGGAATGTCTAAAAACTCTATAGTCAAAAAATAGAACTGATCAGCAAAACATTAACCTAGGTCTGTATGAGCTCAAAAAAAAAAAAATAGAAAATAGAACTTCATGATGTGGGAAAGGGCAATAATAAAATAGATATTGAAAAAAGCATCCTGGTTCTGTCGCAGATGTAAGGATAGCCAAACTGGAGTTTTGGATATCAGCTGTTATGAATTTGAGCCAAATCATCTTCTTTTTGGTCTATAGAAATCACTTTAGTTAATTTCTCTGGAATCCATATTGCCTGCTGTTCTTCCTGTGGAAACACACAAACAGACCCCTGACTAAAGACAATCACTGGGTCAGGACTTTAGTTAATCTCTCCAAAATCCAAATCAGCTGCTGTTCTTCCTGTGGAAACACACAAACAGACGCCCGACTCCAGACAATTACTGGGTCAACACTTTTCCATTGTCCTATTAGAATATCCTTCCAAAGGACCTTGGGCTTATGCACATTTTTTGGAAACATATGCCTTTCCACAGCACTAAGTCCTGATGAATCCAAGTTTAAAAAGTTTAGAGTAAAAAGCGTTAATTTAAGTTTATCTTTGGGGAATATATACCCCTTCTCAATTCCGTCTTTGTGCTTTAATAAGTACATTTTTATTGTTTGATGTGCTCTTTCAACTATGCCTTGTCCCTGTGGATTGTGTGGGATTCCTGTTATATGAGTAATGCCAAATGATGAGCAAAATGGTTTAAAAGAGTTAGAAGTGTAACCGGGGGCATTATCTGTTTTTAACTGTTTTGGAATGCCCACAGTGGCAAAATTTTGTAAGCATTGAGCTATAACATCTTTGGTTTTTTTCTCAAGCATGAAGGGAGCCCATTAAAAATCCAGAACAAATATCAACTGTAACATGCAAATATTTTAATTTTCCAAATTCTGGCAAGTGTGTGACGTCCATCTGCCAAATATGGTTAGGTATCAATCCTCTAGAATTGACTCCAAGATTAACTTGTGGTAAAAAGGTCACACAATTTTGACATTGTTTTATAATTTGTCTAGATGTTCCTTAGTTTTTTTGAAATGCTTTTGTAAAGTATAAGCATTGACATGGAACTTTTTAAGAAAATTTATTGCTTCTTCTAGTGTAAAGAAAATATGTATGTATGTCAATTGTAGTTTTATCTGCTAAATCATTGCCCAAACTAAGGGCTTTAGGCAATCCTGTATGTGCCCTGATATGTCCTATAAAGAATGGATCTTTTCTGTCCCAGATTAGACTTTGTATAGTGGAAAGCAAAGAGAAAACAGTAGAGAAAGGGGAAATCCTACCAGCATCTTCAAGGGATACTATAGCATTAACTATATACTGACTATCGGAAAATAAATTAAATACAGAATCTTTAAAAATCACAAAAGCTTGTAATACTGTACTAAGCTCTACCTTGTGAGCTGATTGTTTTGGTACTAAAAATATAAAAGTTGGATCAGGTGTAACTATTGCTGTTGTACCATTATTTAACCCATTGGTGAATATATTTGGAGCATTCATGATAGGTGTTTTCTTGTCATTTTTGGAAAAATTACAGGATGCGATGACCAAAAAGACAATAAAAGATAAGATGGTAAGTGGTTATCAAATGAAACATTAGATTTACACACGATTATTGCCCAAGTATTTAACTAATTAGCTAATTCATCAATTTGATTCATAGTATATGGAGTAATAATTTTATTGGGTGAAATTCCACACACACTCTTTTTGCTGCTTTTATTCCTATGAGTATTAATTCTCCCTCAGCCTCAGGATAGCAAGTAATAATAGTGTTAGAAGAATAAGATAAATGTATCCATAATAATGGACCTTCTTCCCAAAATACTCCTGTAGAAATATTTTTTTGTTGTTAGTACAATAAATAATAAATGAAAATTATATCAAATCTATCCAAAAGCATATTTCCCATATATGTTTCAATGATTTTTATTGCTTTTCTTGCTTCAGGCGTTAACATTCTGAGTGAATTTGGATCTCATGGTCCTTTTAGGATATCAAATAAAGGTCCCAACTCTCCTGTTGGTATACCTAGATGAGGCCTTATCCAATTTAAGTCTCCTAATAACTCTTGAAAGTCATTAATTGATTTGAGTTGATCTACTCGTATTTGAATTTTTGGTTGACTGACCATGGTTGAGGATAATAGAGCTACTAAATAATTAATTGGAAAATTTAATTGTATTTTACCTATTGCTATCTCTAGGTTATAATTTTTTAATACGTTTGTAAGTGTGGCATACCATTCTAGCAATGGGTTTTTAACTTTGTGTGCTAATAATACATCATCCATATAGTGAAAAATTTGTATTTCAGGAATTTGATTTCTAAGTGGCTGGATTACTTTGTTAACATAAATTTGACGCATAGTTGGGCTGTTAGCCATCCCTTGAGGGAGTACTTTCCACTCATATCTCTTGTCAGGACCTTCATGATTCAGTGCAGGTATAGTAAATGCAAAACTTGGAATATCCTCAGGATGAATTGGAATTGAAAATAAAACGATCTTTAATATCTACAACGAAAACATACCAAGTTTTTGGCAAAGCACACAATTGAGGAATCTCTGATTGAGCAGGTCCCATAAAAACCATCCCATTATTAATGGCTCTTAAATCTTGCAATAATCTCCATTTACCAGATTTCTTTTTAAGGACAAAAATGAGAGTATTATGGGGAGACACAGAAGGTTGTATATGTCCTTCCGCTAATTGTTGTTTGACCAGGTCATGGGCTACTTGTATCTTTTCTTTAGTCAGGG
This sequence comes from Callospermophilus lateralis, assembly GCF_048772815.1. Taxonomy (NCBI): domain Eukaryota; kingdom Metazoa; phylum Chordata; class Mammalia; order Rodentia; family Sciuridae; genus Callospermophilus; species Callospermophilus lateralis. The sequence continues at coordinate 196,681 of NW_027512693.1, forward strand.
GCCACTGAGGAACCCATACTGGTCTTTCTGATTTCCAAGTAATATTTATTGTCTCAGTGGCCCTTTCTGAAAATCCAACCCATATCTATCTGTTCCTTGATCTTTTTGTATTGGTGTTGCTATACCGTGTTCTTGCTTTTCTAATCTTTTTCCTTTCCTAAAATCTTGTCTAGCCATAATAGTGGGTGAATTTTGATTGATGTTATTTGTTAATGTCAAACCTAATTGATCTAGGACATCTCATCCTTATAAATTTACGGGAAGATGTTCCAATACATATGGCTGTATAGTTCCTTCACATCCTTCAGGATTCTTCCAATCTAATACCGTTGCACTTTTATGGGGATTAGTCGCCACTCCTAGGCCTCGAAGCGTTTGAGTGGCTTGTTGTAATGGCCAATGTTTTGGCCATTCTTGACGACAGATGATGCTAAGGTCTGCACCTGTATCCAGTAGCCCATTGAATTCATGTCCTTGAATATTTAGTTTTAGCATGGGGCGAGAATATAAATTTAAAGAAAGCATAGCCCAATCTACACCTGTGGAGCCTAATCCTTTGGAACCCCTTTCTACAGCATAACTGTAAAATTTATCATGTGGGCTGGGTATTATTATTAATTGTGCTATTCTATCTCCTGGAGAAATTACTGATATACCCTTTGGAAAACTGGCTATAATTTTTATTTCACCTTCATAATCGGGATCAATTACCCCAGGACTCATCATAAGTCCTTTTAGAGTAGAAGAGCTGCATCCCAATAATAAGCCTACTGTTCTTTTGGGAAGAGGTCGTTTCACCCCTGTGGGAATGATTTGAACTCCCATCTCTGGAGTTAGTATTGATCTGGCGGAGGCACAGATGTCCAACCCTGCGCTCCCTCTGGTTTGTCTGATGAGGGATCTGATGAACAATGTGTCGTGGGCACTAAACTGATGGGGTTGCTGGTTTCCTCCAGTGCTCCATATATTTGCGGTTTCGGGCCCCAGAGCATTGGGCCCCCCTGTCCATTTTTTGGCAATGGAGCCGGATGCCTTTCTTCATGATATCGTGGATAAACACCTGGTGCTTGTTTGTTTTTTGATAATGAAGTACCCTCTATGGTGGTTTGAGAATGGTATTCATTAGCCCAATGTCTCCCTCTACGTCATTGTGGCCAAATACCCGGTATTCTAGTCCTTTGATACCTAGTTTTGTTAAACCCTCCTCCTATGGGGCAATTCCTTTTAAAAAGTCCTGTTTGTTCACAATTGTAGCATGTTCTTGGCCTGTCTTCTAAAGCCTGTTTTACTAAAGCTGCCACAATTTGCCCTTTTTCATTAATGTCTCTGGCATCTAAAGCCTGTTTTATTGCAGCTGCCACGACTTGCTCTTGTTCATTAATGTCTCTACCAAATTTAATAAATGTGTTTAAATCTTCATGTTTCCATGGTCTAATGATACCTCTGTAGCAATGATTCGCTTGGTCATAAGCCAGTTGTTTTAATAATGGCATTGCTTGTTCTGTATTTCCAAAAACTCTGTAGCTGTTTCAATAAGCCTATCTACAAATCCAGCGTAAGATTCATTAGCTCCTTGTATTACCTTAGATAATTGACCTTGTAAACCTCCATGTCCTTGTAAAGTCTTCCATGCCCTAACTGCCTCTACAGCAATTTGTGCGTATATGCCAGGATCATATGGAATTTGTTGTTGCTGATCCTCATAAGGTCTCTTTTCTAACAACAAATCTAGATTTCTCTGAGGATAACCAGCTGCTGCATTTTGCCTAGACATCTCTTTGCAAAATTCCTCACTGGCAACCTTCCATAATAGGTATTGACCTCCATTTAGCACAGCTTTACACATATTAGCCCAATCTGCTGGCGTCATGTTCAAGGTGTTAATGGATTCGACCAAGCTTACAATGAAGTGTGCTTGAGGACCATATGTTGTTACAGCCTCTTTTAGCTGCTTCACTATTTTGAAACTTAAAGCATGGTGAATTCACTGCCCTCCTACCTCAAATACAGGGCATGTTAATACTTGAGATCCTGTCTCAGGATCCGAACTATCAACTGTTGGGGTTGGGGGCCTCCCAGCACATGGAGGTGGCCTTGTTAGTTGGACATTTACATCCTCTGGTGACAGAAAGGTGTTAGTAGCAGTCTCCTTTTTTAACTTTGCCCCTGATTGCTTTTTATGCTCTAAACTTGGTTCCTCTATCTTTGTCTGAACTGAAGGCTTTGGACTAAGCAAACCAGATATGAACGTCCACAATGGCAATGTGCCAACTGGCATAGTCCCTCGGCTGCTCTTTTCTAATCCTTTTAAATCTTCACCATGATGGTTCCATTGTGATATATTTAATGACTCCTCCTTCAAAAGCCATGGGCTACATTTTTGTATTGTATCAACAAATGCCCTGACTGTCCTTGATATTTCTGAGATGCCTCCTTTCTCTAACAATTTATTTAACACTCTTTCAGTTTGTTTTTTTACTAATTTCTGATCCCGTATTTCTATTATAATACAACCCAACAAGATGACGCCAAACAAAACTGAGACAGAATGAATTAAAAAGGGAACAACAAAAAGTCATTATAGTCTTTCTATCCTCCTGACATGTGCATCCGTCCTTTATACCTATCTGTTCCTCAGACGTAAATAGTTTTTTCTCAGATGTGAGTGGTTTTTCTTCCATCCCACTCATCTCCAGGAACAGGCAACTTAAAACAAAAGTGAAGCAAAACAAAGGAGTCATCTAAAAATGGCTACCCATCCTTTCACCTTGCCCACAGGGGCAAGCAGTTTACCTTATCACTTACCCTCAGTCGTTCCCCATGTGAGCCACAAAATGCTGCAGTCTGGCTGGGCATGATTCAGGAGCCACTTGTCAAAAAAAAAAAACAAAACTAACTTTATTTTTAGAACCACACACGGCAAACAAAACAACTCCTCAGGAAAAACCCTCAGAGCCCAACTGCCACTACTGGCTTCCTTGTAAAGTCTCTCTCACACACACAAGCCTCTCCACCTGCCACAATCCTACTGCTCTTGAGGCCGATTGGCTGGGTGGAGCCAAAAAAGTTCCCCAAGGAGCAGCTCCATGGTCTGAAAGGGCAGGGAAACAGCCCAATGAGCATCACCACAGAGGAGCCAATCAGCTAGATGATGCTGAGGTCGCTGTGAGCCAATAATCAGCCGGCACCTGGAAATTTGCTGGCAGCTGGAAGTTTGCTGGGGCCCCTTCAGCTGTGGCTCTCAACAAATTCCTGTCTCATTTCTCTGTAGCCTATTCAGCACATGTATTTTTATATGCACATATAGTATCCTATCTGTTATCACATGTACATTTTTGTGAGGTGGCTGACTTGGCAGATACAAATTATGAGAAGAGATCACTCCTCCTAAACATTGTTGGAACTGAAAATTCAAAATATGGGTGAGCTTCCTAGTAGAATAACATTATACATAAATCCATTTTCAGTGAAATAAATATTTTTGCATCTGTGGATGACATATATATTTCATGATGAATTTTGATTGGAATACACACTCTACAAATTTTTCAAAATATGAAATATATGAGTCTTATTATACACTCCTTAAAATCATTCATATTCATGTATGTGGATTTATGATCAACTTTTCACAAGATAATTCTCAGAAATATTCATCAACCTGAAATACATATTTGTTACCTAGTACTGAAAGATAACTTCAGTGGATGGTGCATACAAATCCTAATATTTCTACAGTAATACCCAGTTTAATATGAATGCAAGTAGTTTCCTATGGGACATGATGTGTATTTTCCGGTTCATTTTTATTCAACAGTGGTACATTACTATTTTCTCAGTTTATGCACATCATAGGATATATATTTCATCCACAAGTTCACAAATTTATAGGCATTTGTTTCAATTTCAATCACTTCCTGCTTCAGAACACATATATTCCTCCAGATTTTTTGACTGGTCTTTTCATGAGACTTCTTTTCAAACACATTATTTTTGATTTCCATAATCACTTTTGAAGCAAAACTCACACATTCTTCTTGATAAACCAAAACCCTAATATTACCGTTAGATTTATGACTGGTTATAATGAATGTATGTATATCAATTTAAGATTTCCTTTACATTTTCAGATATTAATTAAATCAATTATTTAAAGTTGGAACCAGTTACATTATTTGTTCACAGTATGGTCTATTCATGCATTATTTCTATAATCATAGACACATGGTACACCTCTTTGTTCCCCCAATACGAATTTATACGTCTTCAAAATATTGCTCCCACTAATGGTGGAAGAAATACTCATGTCACCTAATCTACATATACATTTTATCACAGTAACATTCTGGACACAGAAAACAAAGGTCACTCTTATGATTGTACGAAAGCCTAAAAGGAAAGTGAGCATGCATTACTAAAAACATCCATGTCCAGGTTGCCTAATGCTCTCAAATGTAAATCCTATTGTTGACTATATATTTGTTTCTTCCTAAGATTATATATTCAATCTCAAGCCTGTTGAAAATATCTCATCCTATCCCTCACTTTAAACTTTGCCTGATTTCTTAAAGTCTCTATTGACATCTGCTTTCCTACATATTTTCCCCAGTTCTCATTGTGACTGACTCTTCACATGTGCTGATATTTACATTCACTCTCTACTTGAAAACCTATTGCTAGAGAACTTTTTGTCCAAATCCTATACTCACTCTTGTTTCTAAACCTAGCAACTATCTTCCTAATCCTACGGACTTTCTTTTTTTAATTGGATGTTCTCTTCAACATTCAATCATCCAAGGTACAAGGTCCTATGCCATTGAATATCGATTTATCTGAGACATCTGGGCAGGACATAACTCAAAGCTAAGTAACCCACTCAAGGGCCCAATGCCCTTCTGGGCTTCAAATTGTACCTAGATTTCTGTTTTCATACTTGTATTTCACCTATATATTCTTGTAAATATCCCAGTCTCCCAATACCATTATTCATCCTTCAGAATGATTCCTAACCAAAATCGAATATGTTATTAACCCTAACCATAGACTTTTCCCTCAATCTAACTTTACACGTGAGCTGGGAGAGTGTGATCAGGAAAGTCTCAGTGGAGAAACCATGCGTTGGGCCATTTGCTTACCTATTGTTCTGTTGCCCAGAATATCAGGAAGTTCTTTGCCTCAGGTCACCCCTTTGTGAAGCCTGAAGAAAGCTGTTTTCAAACTGAAATGAATGAGCATCACTTGTGGCTCCTTGGGTCAAATGAGTTCTTCAAGCCATGAAGAGGTGCTTGGGTTTTCTCATGACGCCAAATCACATAAAGAATCTATACCTATCAGTCAGTAGTAGTCAGTCAATATTGCTCCTAAAAATGGTGGAGAAATACTCATGTCAAATGATCTACATATATATATATATATATATATATATATATATATATATATATATATATATATATATATATATATATTTAATCACAGAAATATTCTGGGCACAGAATTCAAAGTTCACATTTATGATTGTACCAAAGCCTAAATGGAAAGTGAACATGGATTACTAAAAATATCATGTCCAGGTTGCCTAATGCTCTCAAATGTAAATCCTATTGGTGACTACATATTTGTTTCTTCCTAAGATAATATATTCAACCTCAACCCTGTTGAAAATGTCTAATCCTATCACTCACTATATACTTTGCCTGATTACCTAATGTCTCTATTTATATCTGCTTTCCTACATATTTTCCCAATTTCATCATTGTGACTGACTCTTCACATGTGCTGACATTTAAATTCATTCTCTAACCGAAAACCTATTGCTAAAGAACTTTTGTTGCAAATTCTACATGCACTCTCCTTCCTAATCCTAACTACTATCTTTCTAATCCTACTGACTATCCCTTTTTGACTGGATGTTCTTTTCTACATTCAATCATCCAAGGTACAAGGTCATATGCCATTGTATATCGATTTATCTGAGACATCTGTTCAGAAGTTAATTCAATGCTAAGTATCCCAAGCAAGGGCCCAATGCCCTTCTGGGCTTCAAATCATACTTAGATTTCTGTTTTCATGCATACATTTCACCTCTATATTGTTATAAATATCGCAGGTTCCCAATACCATTATTCACCCAGCAAAATGATTCCTAACCCAAATCGAACCTGTTATTAACCCTAACCATACAGTATTCCCTCAATCTTACTTTACAGAAAAGCAGGGAAAGAGTTGGTCTTATAATACTGGAATGTAATGGATCTTCCACCTGGTGATAACCTCAAATGTCCATGGCGAAATGATCCCTGGAGAATATGTAGGCAGCTATGAAGGACCTGAGAGAGCAAAAGGCATCTTCCATGGCAAACGGCTTGGTCAGGATAAAGGGTTGTGTCTGAATCAGCTTCTATTCTTAAAGCAGAGAACATGAGCCAACCCAGGCCTGTGTGTAGATCTGTTCCTGGGAGATTATGGTTGATATACAATTCAAACTTGTTAAAGTGTCACAGGAATTAGGGCCAGCCTCCATCTCATGGGAACCTTGGAAGCAACGTTTGGACAAAGTGGTTCCCAAGAGAGTGACCTCATTCAGTTCCTGAAGGAGGAACTAAAAACAGTTCCATCGCACTTCAGTGGTGATGGAACTCTCTGAACTTGGGATCCAGGATGCCAGGCACCCATCGCCAGTCCCAGTCCCAGCCCCAGTGGTCTCACTTGTTTGGATTTACAAAGACAGAGTCAGTCTTTCTTGGTACCTACAGATGTGAGGAAGGCCAAATGCAAGAAAGCTCTGAAGCAGAGCTTTTCCTGAGAAAGCAAGTAGAGGCTCACCGCTGGCTCCTTACAACTTCACGGAGTTGGCCAAGGAGACCAGATCTAAGACAGGACAGGCCATTTCGGGGGAACATTATTGGCCCACAAGTCAGAGGACACTCCGGATAGTCACAGACCTACCTGGGCGAAGGAGGTGCCTTTTTTTTTGTGGTTATGAGTTTGTGGTCTTGTGTCATGTTCTTAGAATAGGTAGAAAAGTAGGTTTGTTTAGTTTGGAGTGGACTGTTTCTAGTAAGTCGTTTGACAAGGCGAGTGTTTCTATGTCTGTGTATCACATTGTGTCCGGGGTTGTAGACATTTAAAAAAATGCATCAATGGATGTGTCCTATCTAGTAGAAAGCTTCACAGCATTTATCCAGCCAAATTGATGAATGGACTGTAGCTTGCCTTATGGATGGGCAACACCTACTATCTTTCTAAGTTCCTGTTTTCTTCCTGAATTCTGGCCACTCTCCAGAATAAGCCCATGGTTTTGTGTCCAAGATATGTACCCCCTCCAAACTCTGTAACATGGCCATGAACTGGATAGCTGAAGTGAATGGCGAGCATCTCAGAAAACTCAGATATCAGTGTGACCAGGAAAGTCTCAGTGGAGAAACCCTGCTTTGGGCCTTTTGCTTACCTATTGTTCTGTTGCACTAAATGTCAGGAAGGTCTTTGACTCAGGCCATCCCTTTGTGAAGCCTGAAGAAAACAGTTTTCAAATGGAAATGAATGGGTATACCTGTGGCTCTTTGCTTAATTGCTTTGGAAAGGGATTGTCTGAATCAGCCCCTTGGCCCTGAGTGAGGCTGTGGCTTAGATTCTCAACACCTGATGGATTTAAAGAAATTTCCCATGTGTGCATCCCAAACCAAAATGGCCAAAAGAGCAGTCTTTGGGATGAAGTCTGTCGCCTTCCTCTGTAAGGTTTCTGACCTCCATCAAGTGAGAATAGGGATTCTTTGAGTGAAATGAATTTTTCCAACTTACAGAGGCTAGGCTATAGGTGCTTGGGTTTTCCATGACTCCAATTCAAATAAAGATTCTAAACCCCACGGTCAGTTGGCCTCAAATTGGAGAAGTGGACCTGAATTAATGACAGGAGTATTTGATTACTCAAGGTTCACAGCAAGTGTCCAGGCCACCCTGACTTTAGGCAAATGAGAGGAAAGGGAACATATTTTGGACACTGTCTTGGTCTGCGCACCTCATGGAAACCTCCAGCCAGTGGTTATGATGAGTGTCTATATAAAAGAAGATGAGGGCCATATGGGAGTGTTTTGGTTTTAACTGTGGTCATTTGTGTGGTGGTTGGAAGAGATGACTTTGTCCACCTGGGCTTGAACTCTGGTATGATTCCCCTTAGAGACTGAGTTTTAGAACTGACCTCAGAGAAGTATTGCAATAAATAGTGTTGCAATTTTAGGAGGCCATGCATGAGAATCGCCCTTGGAAAATGAGATCTATTCCCAGGATGGCTTTCCACAGAGCTTGGGAAATCTAAGCCACGATA